>NC_058081.1:679104090-679272695 GCF_014858855.1 Bufo gargarizans
AGAAGAGGCAGAATCTCCAGAAACTCTCTGCATCTGGCCTGCTCTCCCTCCCTACCTGACTGCCCTGGGGAAATTCCCTTCTTCCACCCTTTCCAACCCCCCTCCCCCCCACTCCAGGTTTGCCCATATGTATTTATAATTTCTGATTGCATTTTGGTTTGTGACAAGTGTAGTTACAAATTAGTGTGTTTCTGTAAAGCTACTGTACTTAGATGTTTGTATTTTTAGGCTATAAGACGCACTGGACCATAAAACACATCTAGGATATAGAGGAGGAAAATAAAAATAATTTTTTTTCATCAGACATCCGATCAGACCTCCATTATACCCCCATTCGTCCTAAGACCTCAGATAAGACTTCTATCAGACCTTTGCTTCGGACTCCCATTCCTCTTCATACCTCAGATCAGATCCCAAGCTCCATTAGACAAAAAAATAAATACATAAACTTAGCTCTACTGCTTCGGACTGCACTGACAGTCACAGCTGGCTGGTCTGCAGAATAGCGCTGCACTGTGACCTGACATCACACAGCATCAGGCCATAGTGCGCTCCTATGTACACTACGGACTGATGCTGTATGCAGTGAGGTGCCCGGAAGAAGACCAGGGATCGGTGAGTACAGCCAGTGCAGCATTTCCCTCACCGCTCCCTGTGCCTCCTGTATGCTGATAACCATTTCCATAATGGAAGCGGTCATTAGCATTTGCACTATAAGATGCATTGTCATTTCCCCCCTGCTTTTGGGGGGAAAAATTGTGTCTTTTAGTCCAAAACACACAGTAGTTTTATGGCTTATTGACGACTTTCATAGATTTTGTATGTGTTGATAAACAGTTTTCACTGTGCCATTATGTGTAGTACATATCTTTGTGTGTACTTGAAAATAAAAGGATCTTGGTTTTATTCGTTACTGTTTTTTATTGGATCAAATACGAACATTTTTGCTTCTACAAATTGGCCATTATACCCAATAATATTGATAATATGGTAGACAAAAAAAGGCTGCATCCTCTAAATTTTGAAAAAGCATGTTATATTTATAAAGGTTACAGAAAGATGTTGAAAAAAGATTTACTAGCTGTTTTTTCCCATACCAGTAGTTCTGCAACAAATAACGTATATGATACAGGTAAAGTGTGATGCATGACATGTAAGATCTTTAAAACAGTATTTTCACTGAAGTAGTTATTGATGGTATAGAGGAAGAACCCACATCAATAAATGACCATGATTTATACGGAGGGGCGGATTGGCCATAGACCCAACAGGGAAATTTCCCGGTGGGCCGATGCCCAGAGGGCCAACCAAACCCTCCTCTTAGCCAAAAGCCAGGTACATCATGATCTGATACTCTCAGCAATAATTAATTTAGGCAGCATTTTGTGCTGCACTGTGGTATCTGGTTCTGCTGAGGTAGTATTTTGTGCTGCACTGTGGTATCCGGGGCCACTTTTAGTTTTTTTCCAGGGCCACTTTAAGTACCCAGTCCACCACTGTTTATACGGTTCTGTTGTGGCACATGTTATTTCTGCTGAATGCCATTTAGTCCATGGCTGAGTTCTCATATTGCGTGGAATTTCATACAATACTGAAGCAAAATACAAATCCTCAGTTCATAAAAATATTACTAATTTTGACCACGCTTATGTATCAAATGGTTTTGACTTTTCAGGAATAATATCCTCTGTTGTTGGAAAAAAGCCAAAACGGGCTGACAATGGAGTAAACAATTTTTTTTTTAAATAAAAAGTAGAAATCTTACCAAAGAGGCATCTCAAAAAACAACCTAAAGTAATTGTAGAGAATGTGACAACCATGGCTTCGGATAATGATAAAAATGAGGGATCTATAAAATTGTCCTCTATCAAGAACTGTGGAGTTGCTATCTCATACGGATGATCAGTTTCAAGATAAACAGCCTACCTGTACTTATGAGATTATCTGATAGCCCTACTAACCCAACTTTTTGTATTAGTTTCAAAAAGAGTCAATTAACAGCCACAGTTATTAGAAGAGCGATGACACCTGCCATGATGTTGATTTCCTGTCCTTAGAACACATTGATTTCAAACCAAAGGATGGTGAGACATTTTTAAGTTTTTGAGTCATGTATGAAAGATTTAATAAAAATGTAATTTTGCCCTGGTAGAGGAAAATGAAAATGTATAGATTCCCCTAACCATAAAAAAAAAATTGGCTCTTATTTGGCATTAGAAGTGGGTTGTCAAGCTTAGCACTGTGGGAAAATCAACTTTTTCCAAAAATCTGAATGCCTTTCTTCAACATAAACCATTGTGCTTGGCTAGAGACGGACAAATGAACGGTCCGGCTTCTTGGCCAAACTTATAGATTTGGTTTGCAAAAAAATAAATACATTTAATTTTCTGTTGATCAAGTGACACCATAAGAGTTTTCTGTTGGGCTGGTCAAAATAGGTCAACAAAAAAACCTTGTCAGAAGTGACGTAAAGACTGAATAGGCTGGGTTTTCACACTGCACATTTTATGTGGTTTTAGGGCCACCAGAAAAAAAATTGTCAGACCATTTTTATTTATTTTTTTATGTGGTTTTACTGCTGCATTACCAGCTGATGCAATTTCAACAGATGAAAGCAAGGTTATCATTTGGTGTTCAACAATACTATAGTAATGTGCTACTCCACAGTGCCAATGTTTCCATTGTCCCCAGCCTGTTCCTGTACTTCTGGCATCAGCTATGGCATGTTGACACATGTGGATGCAGGATCCTGTGATTGGCTGCAGAGGTCCTGAAACATCTACTTCTTTATCTTCAAGAATATCATCTTTATAAGATTCCATTAGAGATTCTGTGACGAAACCAACCTCGCCACAGTGTTTTGGAGGGGGCTGGTTGCCAGCCTCCTGCCTCAGGATTATGGCCCATACTAACTTTAAAGAAGACAGGCCGGCCGCACAGCTTAAATCTGTCTTTGGAATTGTATTTTGTTATGTGAGGGTACCCAGATAGCTAGTTTAATTGTATTTGTGTGGTCTGAGTGCCATTCGCCTAATGATATGCACTCAGACTTGAGCTATCTGGGAATATGTTAAATGTCTGTGGTTACTGGGAGGGTGTGACATTGTGTGTTTAAATGGTGATTTCTGTCCTGTTGTCCCCACATGTGTATTGGCGATCTCCCCTTTGTCCTGAGAGATAATTGGATTATTCCTCGGTTGTCTCTGGGGCAGAGAGGAGGAAACCATGATGCATTGTGGGGATGTGTTGTTCTGTTCGGTGTGTCGCAGTCTCCATTCTGGTCCCCTGGGGGCGTGTCCACCAGATGGGGACCTGCATAAATACGGGCGGGTAGCCCTCAATAAAGTGTTCCTGTTTTATCCTTCATCATGTTGAGACTGGTGTTTGGATAACTGATCAAAACTGGGGGATTGCTATACGCTGAAGATTTGCTATACTCCCCTGGCATAACTACTAGTTCTTGTAAGAGCTGTTCCTGCTCTCTGGCTGTAGGAGAGGTTCACCCACTGGAGCCTGGAGCCTTATCGTAGGTCCAGCGTGGGTGGAGGACGGTGAGACCCCAACCAAGCTGCGGTGGTTCGTGGGGTCTGCAGGGCGTACGGTGTCAAGTGGAGTGCTTGGAGTCCTCGGAAAGCACTAGGAGCATCTATCGACGGAGGTACCCGGTCAGGGTGCTAGGAGATCCGTTACATTGGTGGCAAGCAGTGGGATGGCGTCCTAGTGTGAGGAGAAGCAGCTCGGAGACACCGTTCGTGGAGTATATTGAGGGCAACGCTAGTATCCGTACAGCGCCCCTGGCTACAGCAGGATGGAATCGGCTAGTCTTCGAACAGCGTTCCACTACGAGGAGGATGATGACCCGGACTGGAGGGATGCAGTCCGGAAAGGCGTCTGGCATGAGGCCCTGGAAGATGTACAGCGTCGGCGGGGCGAGTGTCTCCCCAGTGAGGAGCAGCAGTTGCGGATGCGAGTGGCCCTGCGAATGCCCCTTCTGGGAGAGGAGCCCCTGAATGAGTGGGTGACAGAACTGGAGAGCCTGGTATGGAAGGAGCTTTGGCTAGATGACGCCTACCAGGCACTCTGGTGGTATGTGATTCGGCACTCTCCCTGGATGGCTGAGCACGACAGACCCGAGGGTGAGGATTATGATGGCCCTGGCCTGTTGTTTGAGGCCTTCGCAGAACCGGAGTTCGGAGATGCTGGAGGGTCCCGGTTCTGGGATATCTATGACTACAGAGAGGCTATGCATGATTGGGCTACAGCGAGAGAGGTGAGACAAGACCTGGCATCTCTAGTGACAAAGGAGTGGGAGCTGGAGCAGGACTACCAATACTTCTTCAGCTCAATTCGGTCCCAATATACACTGCCAGAGAGCTGGGTGGCAGTCCCAGACCTACAACCCTACAGCTGGGAAGACCCGACTGAAGTATCCCCTGCTTCAGTACCAGCTACAGAGGTAGGGGTCCTCATAGACTGGTCCTGTGAGGAACCACAACAGGCAGGTGGAGACGGGACCGAGGGCTCTCCACCGGGATGCTGGGATGCTGGCCCAGACCCTCAGCAGCAGCCGGAGTTGCCAGGTGTGGACGCAGGTGATCCTGACTCGCAAATGTTGAGGGACCTCACAGACTGGTCCTGGGAGGACGCACAGATGTCAGGTGGAGATGGGACCGAGGTCTCTCTACTGGCCCTACAGGGATGCTGGGCCGCCTGCCCAGATCTCCAGCGGCAGTGCATATCTGTCATGGTCTTACCTTCTTACTGTTCTCCTTCGTTTGACATGTGCTGGCGGCCATCTTGGTTTCTGGGTTTCTTGTAGCCTCCCACCCTGCGGCTTCTCCTTCCCACTGGGAGGAGCTGGATGCCTAGCTCATATATATAGGAGGTCTGTGGCTTCAGTTCCTTGCTTGGTCCTCCTGTGTTCACATGCTTCTAAGACTGCTGCTGCTTCTGGTTCCTGATCCTGGCCTCGTCTGACTACCCCGTTGGTTCCTGATCCTGGCTTCGTCTGACTACCCCGTTGGTTCCTGATCCTGGCTTCGTCTGACTACCCTGCTGGTTCCTGATCCAGGCTTCGTCTGACTACCCTTCTGGTTCCTGACCTCTGTCTACGCAAGACCCTGCTCCGGTTTAGCCTTCCGTTTGGACTTTTGCTTACAGCTTGATTTTCAATAAAGCCTTCTTATTTCCACCATCTCTTGTTGTACGTCTGGTTCATGGTTCCATGACATTAGGACCAAGCCATGAATTTTGACGGTACAGGGCCATCCTCGCTACCTACGCTGGTTGCCAGACTTGATCAGCAGGATCACCTGTTGGGTCGGTTCGCTGTGGCGTTGCAAACCCTGCTTGAACGCACGGCTCATTTCGCCTCCGTTGCCGATGGGTCGGTTGTCGCTCCTGGGCCCGCTCCTACTGCCGCTCTGGTTGTTGCGCCAGAGTCTACCCCGACACCTGTTGCTGCGCCTGCGGTGTCTCGGGGTATGACCGGTTCTGCCCCCCTTCCACAGCGCTTTGGGGGAGAGCCAACTCAGTGCCGAGGTTTCCTTAACCAGGTGGGCATTTATTTCGAGTTGCTGCCACATGCCTTTCCTACTGAGAGATCAAAGGTGGGCTTCTTGATCTCGCTGCTCTCGGACAAGGCCTTGGCCTGGGCCAGCCCTTTATGGGAGAACAACAATCCGGTGGTTGCCGAGTTTTCCGGTTTTGTTGCTTCTCTTCGGAAGGTATTCGATGTGCCAGCTCGTGCTGCCTCTGCTGCGAAGCTCCTTATGTCCATCAGACAGGGTTCACGATCCGTAGCTGAATACGCCATTGAGTTTCGTACCCTGGCAGCAGAGGTGGGCTGGAATAATGAGGCTCTGGTCGCTGCTTTCTCTCATGGTCTCTCGGATGCCTTGAAGGATGAGGTTGCAGCTAAGGACCTACCAGTGGAGCTCGAGTCTCTTATTTCTTTCCTGATTTTGATTGACACCAGACTCAGGGAGAGACCTTCCTTTAAGGAGAGCCTGCGGAGGTCTCCTAACAGATTGGCGCCTACGTTTGCTGTCCCACCCGTGCCTCCCTCTCCTCCCACGCCTCCTGTCTGGGGGTGAACCCATGCAGCTGGGGTTTGCTCGCCTGTCCGAGGGGGAGAGGGTACTCCGGAGACGCGAGGGCCGATGCATGTACTGTGGTTTCGGTGGGCATTTTCGGTTGGCATGTCCGAACCGTCCGGGAAACGCTCGCACCTGAGATCCTGTCGGGGGCAGATCTTGGGTGGAGTCTCCTCGTCCCCGGTTTCCCGTGTTGACAAACCACTGATCACTGTTGTCCTCTCCTGGGTCGGGGGCTCGGTGACGACCCAGGCGTTGGTGGACTCTGGTGCTGGTGGTTTGTTCATTGATAGTGTGTTCGCTGCCGCCAATTCCATTCCTCTGCAGCCTCGAGGTTCCCCACTGGCTCTTGAGGCGATAGACGGCAGACCCCTTCTGCCGCCACACGTGACTCATGAGACCCTTCCAGTGGGGATAGCCATTGGTGCCGTTCACAGAGAGTCGGTCTGTCTCCAGGTGATTTCGTCTCCACACTACTCGGTGGTCTTGGGGTACCCCTGGCTCCAGAAGCATAATCCGACTTTCGATTGGAGATCGACCGAGATCCTCTCGTGGTCACCGCAGTGTGGGGCTAGTTGCATCCATGGGCCTGTCAAGTTGCTGTGTACTTCCTCGGACTCTCTGTTGCCTCCTGAATACGAAGAGTACCGGGATGTATTCGATAAGGTGCGCGCGGTTGCCCTACCTCCGCACCGCCCATACGATTGTGCCATAGAGTTACAATCTGGTGCCGTTCCTCCTCGTGGCAAAGTCTATCCACTGTCGGTAGCGGAGAATGAGGCCATGGAGGAGTACGTGAGGGAGGCGCTTTCACGCGGACACATTCGCAAATCCTCGTCCCCGGCAGGGGCTGGATTTTTCTTTGTGAAAAAGAAGGGCGGTGAGTTGAGGCCTTGCATCGATTACAGGGGTCTCAATCGCATCACGATCAAGAACGCTTACCCGATACCCTTGATTTCCGAGCTGTTCGATCGCCTCAAAGGGGCCACGGTCTTTACCAAACTCGACCTGAGGGCGGCATATAACCTGGTAAGGATCAAGGCGGGCGATGAGTGGAAGACCGCGTTTAACACCAGGACCGGTCATTATGAATCCTTGGTTATGCCCTTTGGGTTGTGCAATGCGCCCGCAGTCTTCCAGGAATTCATCAACGATGTTTTCCGTGACCTGTTGCAGCAGTGTGTGGTGGTCTATTTGGATGACATCTTGGTATATTCTGAATCCATGGAGGCCCACATTATGGATGTCAGACGAGTGTTGCGACGGTTACGAGAGAACAGGCTGTTCGGTAAGCTTGAGAAATGCGAATTTCACCGATCCCAGGTAACCTTCTTAGGTTACATCATTTCCGCTGAGGGGTTCTCCATGGATCCTGAGAAGGTTTCGGCTGTCTTACAGTGGCCCCAGCCCAGTGGTCTCCGTGCCCTGCAGCGCTTTTTGGGCTTCGCCAATTATTATCGGAAGTTCATCAGGGACTTTTCTATGCTAGCCAAGCCTCTCACGGATCTGACCAGGAAGGGCAGTAATTTCCAGGTCTGGCCGCTCTAAAGTCCGCCTTTGTGTCGGCTCCGATTCTGTCGCATCCCAACCCTGGGTTGCCCTTTGTCCTCGAGGTGGACGCGTCTGAGACGGGAGTAGGCGCCCTTCTGTCTCAGCGTAGAACACCAGAGGGTCCTCTGCTTCCTTGTGGGTTTTACTCCTGGAAACTGTCTTCCGCGGAGTGCAACTATCAGATTGGTGACAGGGAGTTATTGGCCATCGTGCAGGCCCTTAAAGAATGCAGGCACTTGCTCGAGGGTTCGGTGGTTCCGGTTCTCATCCTGACGGACCACAAGAATCTGACCTACCTTTCTGAGGCCAAGAGATTGACACCACGTCAGGCCAGATGGGCTCTGTTCTTGTCACGTTTTAATTACGTGGTCTCCTACCTACCCGGTTCCAAGAACATCAGAGCGGATGCCTTATCACGGCAGTACTCCGAGCTGTCCGGGGAGGAGTCGATTCCGACGTCGGTCATACCTCCGAATCAGATCCTGGCCGCCATTCGCACCAGCCTG
Source organism: Bufo gargarizans (assembly GCF_014858855.1). Taxonomy (NCBI): domain Eukaryota; kingdom Metazoa; phylum Chordata; class Amphibia; order Anura; family Bufonidae; genus Bufo; species Bufo gargarizans. Next base: position 679,112,243 of record NC_058081.1, read on the forward strand.
ACCTCTCCCCTGGGTGAGCAGATTTTGGCGGCTCAATCTGGTGCTCCCTCTGGGAGACCCAACGGCAGGTGTTTTGTGCCTGAGGAGTTGCGCACTCGGTTGTTGCGAACCTACCATAACTCCAAGGCCGCGGGGCATCCTGGAAAGAATCAGCTGTCCTGGGCTGTTTCACGTCTGTCCTGGTGGCCTTCTCTACGTTCCGACATCGCCGCATATGTAGCGGCATGCTCCGTTTGTGCCCAGAGTAAGTCCCCTCGGCACCTTCCGTTGGGCCTTTTGCAACCCATAGCCACCGGGGAGCGCCCATGGTCACACCTGGGGATGGATTTCATTGTGGACCTCCCTGCATCCCGAGGCCATACGGTCATTCTCATGATTGTGGATAGGTTTTCCAAAATGTGCCACTGTGTTCCTCTCAAGAAGTTACCCTCTGCACAAGAGTTGGCCACGATTTTCGCCAGGGAGGTCTTCCGGTTGCACGGTTTGCCCAAGGAGATTGTGTCGGATCGGGGGAGTCAGTTTGTGTCCAGGTTCTGGCGCGCCTTTTGCTCCCAGTTGGGGATTCATCTCTCTTTCTCCTCGGCCTACCACCCTCAGTCCAATGGGGCCGCAGAACGATCCAATCAGGCCTTGGAGCAATTCCTTCGTTGCTATGTCTCCGATCACCAAGACAATTGGGTTGACCTCCTGCCTTGGGCTGAGTTTGCCAGGAACACGGCGGTGAACTCTTCCTCTGGGACGTCTCCCTTCATGGCCAATTATGGGTTCCAACCTGCCGTGTTACCGGAGGTATTCTCTCCCCAGGATATTCCGGCTGTGGAGGATCACCTTTCCGTCCTACGTGCTTCTTGGGTACAGATCCAGAGGTCCCTTGAGGTCTCTGCGCAGCGCCAGAGACTCCAGGCTGATCGCAGACGAGCGCCCGCTCCTTCCTACCAGGTCGGAGACCGTGTATGGTTGTCCACCCGCAACCTCAACCTTCGAGTGCCCACTCCCAAGCTGGCGCCTCGCTTTGTTGGTCCCTTCCGAGTGCTTCGCAGGGTAAACCCGGTAGCCTATGCCCTTGCGCTTCCTCCTGGCATGCGGATCTCTAACGTGTTTCATGTCTCCCTGTTGAAGCCATTGGTGTGTAATCGTTTCACTTCCTCGGTTCCTCGGCCCCGTCCGGTCCAAGTGGGCAATCGTGAGGAATATGAGGTGAGCAATATCCTGGACTCACGCCTGGTCCACGGTCGGTTGCAGTTTTTGGTCCATTGGCGTGGTTATGGTCCAGAGGAGCGTTCCTGGGTTCCCTCCGCAGATGTCCATGCTCCTGCTTTGCTCCGAGCCTTCCACGCACGCTTCCCTCAGAAACCGTTCCTTACTCCGCGGAGGAGGGGCCCTTGAGGGGGAGGTACTGTCATGGTCTTACCTTCTTACTGTTCTCCTTCGTTTGACATGTGCTGGCGGCCATCTTGGTTTCTGGGTTTCTTGTAGCCTCCCACCCTGCGGCTTCTCCTTCCCACTGGGAGGAGCTGGATGCCTAGCTCATATATATAGGAGGTCTGTGGCTTCAGTTCCTTGCTTGGTCCTCCTGTGTTCACATGCTTCTAAGACTGCTGCTGCTTCTGGTTCCTGATCCTGGCCTCGTCTGACTACCCCGTTGGTTCCTGATCCTGGCTTCGTCTGACTACCCCGTTGGTTCCTGATCCTGGCTTCGTCTGACTACCCTGCTGGTTCCTGATCCAGGCTTCGTCTGACTACCCTTCTGGTTCCTGACCTCTGTCTACGCAAGACCCTGCTTCGGTTTAGCCTTCCGTTTGGACTTTTGCTTACAGCTTGATTTTCAATAAAGCCTTCTTATTTCCACCATCTCTTGTTGTACGTCTGGTTCATGGTTCCATGACAATATCACAGGGAGAGGAGACAACCGGTCTCTCTCCCCAGCGGCAACCTGAGTTCCAGGGGGAGGAGATGCGGGGCCCCTCTGCCTTACAGCAACCAGAGTCCTGGGGAGGAGAGGCAACCGGCCTCACCTTCCACCAGCAGCCGGAGATACCGGGAAAAGGGGAACACAAGCCCCTCTGCATGGGCGCAGATGAGACCGCGGGCTCGGTGCCAGTCCTACAGGGATGCTGGACAGTCGGTCCAGATCCCCATCCATCTCCGCAGGGATACCAGGAGGAGCAGGTAAGCGAGCCCTCCCCTTCCCAGCTACTTCCCAACAGAGTTCTGGGGGCAGGGGATGAGCCTGCGCTACCCACTGATTTCTTCCCAGCGGAAGAGCTGGCATCAGGGCAGAGCGCAGTCGGCCTCTGCCCTCCTCTATCCTCTTCTCCAGAGCCGGACATCCCACAGGCTACCCCAGCGGAAGAGCTGGCATCTGGGCAGAGCGCAGTCGGCCTCTGCCCTCCCCTACCGTCTTCTTCAGAGCCGGACTTTCCACAGGCTACCCCCGCGGAAGAGCTGGCATCTGGGCAGAGCGCAGTCGGCCTCTGCCCACCAAGTACCTACAGCTCCAAGCTGGAGAACCACAAGGCAGCAAGGAGTCGCAGATGCCCACTCAACAGCTGGGGACATACAGAACAGAGCCAGGCCCCAAAATTCAACAGGTCCAGTATGGGGTTGTGGTTGGACTGCCAGACTAACTCAGGTACTGACCGTGAGGTCAGGTATCTGGTTAGTCTTCCCTGGAAGGGGGAGATGTGTGACGAAACCAACCTCGCCACGGTGTTTTGGAGGGGGCTGGATGCCAGCCTCCTGCCTCAGGATTATGGCCCATACTAACTTTAAAGAAGACAGGCCGGCCGCACAGCTTAAATCTGTCTTTGGAATTGTATTTTGTTATGTGAGGGTACCCAGATGGCTAGTTTAATTGTATTCGTGTGGTCTGAGTGCCATTCGCCTAATGATATGCACTCAGACTTGAGCTATCTGGGAATATGTTAAATGTCTGTGGTTACTGGGAGGGTGTGACATTGTGTGTTTAAATGGTGATTTCTGTCCTGTTGTCCCCACATGTGTATTGGCGATCTCCCCTTTGTCCTGAGAGATAATTGGATTATTCCTCGGTTGTCTCTGGGGCAGAGAGGAGGAAACCATGATGCATTGTGGGGATGTGTTGTTCTGTTCGGTGTGTCGCAGTCTCCATTCTGGTCCCCTGGGGGCGTGTCCACCAGATGGGGACCTGCATAAATACGGGCGGGTAGCCCTCAATAAAGTGTTCCTGTTTTATCCTTCATCATGTTGAGACTGGTGTTTGGATAACTGATCAAAACTGGGGGATTGCTATACGCTGAAGATTTGCTATACTCCCCTGGCATAACTACTAGCTCTTGTAAGAGCTGTTCCTGCTCTCTGGCTGTAGGAGAGGTTCACCCACTGGAGCCTTGTCGTAGGTCCAGCGTGGGTGGAGGACGGTGAGACCCCAACCAAGCTGCGGCGGTTCGTGGGGTCTGCAGGGCGTACGGTGTCAAGTGGAGTGCTTGGAGTCCTCGGAAAGCACTAGGAGCATCTATCGACGGAGGTACCCGGTCAGGGTGCTAGGAGATCTGTTACAGATTCCATTAGAGATGTTTTAAAAAAAGTGACTATCGTAAAGAACACATTTTGGGAAAAATGCATTCCCAAAGATTAGCCCCTGTAAATAATGATATACCCACTTTAGGGGCTTTTGGCATTTCTTGTTTTCTCATGTCCATCAGATACTATGTACACCTCCAAATAAGCCAATGTATAGGTATCTGTTAGGCTCCAAAAATAATAAAATTAAAAATACAGTATACCCTATTATAAATGTTTAATTGTTTGGAATAACACAGTTCCTAAAGTAAATAAACAATATATACCCAACATATACTGTATGCGGGTTTACAGCATATATGGCAATGGTACATTTTTATACATTATACACAAATATAATGCATAAATATAAATTTTACGGTAAAATTGTGTGGTTATTGGATACTGCAGGTGGGTATGGCTTGGCCATGCTGTTAGGTTGTACATTAAATTGTGAAATGTAACTATTGGCATTCTGAACATATAACTATAAATGTACTACCATCACTATCAGTTTTGGACTATCTGAATTTAGAGAATCTGGGTGAACACTTCCCATTTAAGAGTATCTTTATAGGATTTGGTTATTTTTATATCTCAGATTTTGGAATAATGTTGCCATGTAGACTGTAGTGCATTGCAAGTCCAATAGTACCCAGTACCCACTGGGGATGTATGTAAAGCTGAAGTGGGGAGGCAGTCCCATTCCTTTATGAAGGAAGATGTTTCTTCAGAAAAAGTGGAAAGGAAAGTCCACACACATTTTCTGTACTTCAGTGATTTTATTGTCATCAAGCACGACTATTTCAACATGATGTTGGAGTTGAGCAACCAGTCGGGGCTCCGCAGCCTTTGCTATAAGGAACATCATTGCTTGCTCTCTACCCCTTAAAGAGCTTCTGTCACTGTAATACCCCAGAGTGGCATTACTACCTCTTTTGGACCCCCACTATCTTTATTGGTGCATCATGTGTCAACTCCTATATTTAATGCCATTTCCTGCAATGTGTATATGTTTTTTTCTCATAATTTACTGTTTAAGTGTAATGTGCCTGGTTTACCAGCAGGTGGCGGCAATCTGTGCAGAGCTAGTTTCTCTGGGATGGAACCTTCTATTCCATACTAGCCCTCTCTAGAGAGGGAGGAGTTAGTTAGTTAGTGAGTCAGTCTAGCCTTCCCCTCTTGAGGAGAGGTTGTGTGTCCGCCAGCAGAGCGCTGTCTTCTCTGCTGGGCCCAGAGGCTCTGCCTCTGAAGTCTATATGGTTTCTTGTCCCCTCCTGGGCTTGCATTGCCTTAACCCCAAGCTAAGTGAGCTTGAAGCCAGTAAGAAGTTCCTAGGATTAAAGATAAAGTAAGAGAAAGACTGCAGACAGCTAGGTTCCAGCAGAAGAGGAAGAAGTTCCAATTTACACAGCCAGCATGTCAGAGCTGATAAAGCTACAGTATAGTAGAGCTGAGATTGTTGCAGAAGTGTTTGCCTGCCAGAGTTAAGCCAATACCTGCTGATGACCAAGATAAAGGTTGGAAACTGTTTGGATTACCGTTTATGCCAAGTAAAGCTGTGTTCAATGTTATTACAAGTCTGGACTCAATTATTCCTTCATCATCCAAGTTATTCATCCCTTTCTGTACCACTTCGTCCAACCACATCTGGGATCCAAGGATATCCAGGTAGGAGCACCATGACACATGCTTGCAACATCTTCAGAGACACTGTAGGCCCCTCTACATCACTCTGGCAATCCTACCTCTGGGTACCAACACTACCATCTACAAAGGGGACTCCATATCCTTGTTGCAGCAATGCAACTAGCATCATGACTACTTGCTCTATCAGAGGGACATATAATCGCAAATATCTCTTAAGGGGCAAGGGATACCCCAGGTGCCGGTATAAGGGCGTGGGCTTTACATCACCAAACCATTGTAGTGAGAGAGGCTGACCTGCTACATGTGCACAGGTCAGCAGAAGCTAGCAGTCTTTCTCCCATCCCCATCTGTGGCTTTATTTCTGAGAAAACGGAATGTTTAATATATGCAAATGAGCCTCTAGGAGCAATGGGGGTGTTACCGTTACTCCTGGAGGCTCCATTCTCCCTGGTGCTGCTACGCCCCTGCATTTTGTCAGGGTCAACTTGATTTCTCCTAGTCTTGTACCTTTGCCATTCGCTTCAGTACCTGATGTGGATGCAGTACAGGATAGAGGCTCACTGGCAGTTTTCCTCTGTACTGGAAGTGCACAGCAAAGGCCAAAGACTAGGGGAAGTCGGGGCCAGGCGTGAAGGCATCAATATCAGATCGTCGGGGTCCGACATTTGCCAATCAGCTGTTTGAAGAGAATCTGCATTCTGCTTCTTCTCCTTTTCCACATCATCTAATATCGATGAGAATATGTCATCAGGAACATCCAGCTCCTCCTCTCTCTGCATCTTGCTGACTTTTCTAGGACATGGAGACTTTGAAGGATGATTTTGAAGAAGTAAAGCCAGCAAAAGATGAGGATGGTCATCCCTGAGACCTGCCCCTCCCTTAGGGATGCAGACTGGATGGTATTAGTTGGCATCCTGACACTGGAATAATAAAGGCGTCCATCCTATTGGTATTGAATTACATTTACGGCTGATGTAGGAATAAGTAAATGTAGGATGAAAAAAATAAAACTACTGCAGAATAAGTCTCCCTGCACTTTCCCTCCACTCTCTCTGCAGTCTCCCTGCACTCTCCCTGCACTCTCCCTACGATCTTCCTGCACTCTCCCTGCACTCTTCCTCTCCAATATTCTTCTATGAATCATTTACAGCAACACTGTCCCTAGAGCATCAGGGCTTACCACATCTCTCCAGGGGCGGACTGAGAAATTAAAGTGGCCTTGGGGGAAAAAAAAAGTGGCCCCATGTTGTATGTGGGTGCAAAGTGACAGAAGGCAGGACAACAGAAGTAGGCGGGGCCAGCAGTACCATAGTTCAGCACAAAATACTGCCTTGGCAAAACTAAATACAACAATATATGAAACCGTGTCATTGTACTGAGGATGGTCATACAGTTGAAATCAGGAGGGCACCTGTGGCCGCTGCCCAGGTGCATAAGTGCCTGATGCTTCTACCTTAATTAACCCTGAGAGAATCCGATCTTTATGTATCTGGCTGATGGCCAAGAAGAAGGCTTTGTTGTCCCTCTGGGCATCGGCTAACTGGTAATCTTTCCTGTTGGGTCTATGGCAAGTGCAGCCATGTGTCTTTCCCTAAACTCAGCTCACAGGACAATGGAGGAGACCGCGTGGGATGAGGGTTTTATAGGGCTGCTAAATCACAGGGGATGGCTACCTGCAGACTGGACGGCATTATGGATGATTTCTGGTGTACCTACTTTCACTTTGTAACACGTGCAGCCGCCATTTTAGGAAAAACTGATTTGTTACCACAAAGAGCGAGGAAATTCAGATTCATTGCTAATCAAAGTTTTCCTAAACTTCAGACTGAATTCCCTTTAAATGCTTTGCTTCACTCACACTAGTACAGAACAAGCTAATGATAATGAAAAATAATTACCGGTACTTCTTTACCATGGTGGAATCATCTAGTGAGTTTTCACGCACATATACTGTAGGTACGTTTAATTTTTTTTTTAAGCTTGGAAAACCCCTTTAATATTCTGTCCTATGAACAATTGTAAAAATCCTTTCTTAGCTGATGTGTTCAGTGCAGAATAGAACCAGATTCATCAGGTATTCTACAAGCCAAAAAGGAGCAAGAAAATATGTCCTCCGGCATAGTTCTAGATGTGAGGAGAATATTAGTTCATCATGTAGGACAGATACAATATCTAGACACATTACATGGTTCTAAAATATATTTCTTCAGAATTTTTCAAATGCCTAGAGCAAAATGTTTTTATCTTCTCTGATGGCACTGAAAGTGTTAAAGCGTTGGGCTGATGCCTCCTGTCTGGATCTGAAGATAAATATCAGACAGGAACCCGGCCCTGCTTACTCTAGTGCTTATGTAGATTACGGAACAGCTCAGTCAAGTCTGACCGTGTCTGAGCTAGTGATGTAATGTTACAGTTGGCTGAGCATATATGCACTTGTGACAATGTGGCTACAGTTTAGGGGGAAAAAAACTATAAGCCTTAAAGGGGTCCTCTCACTTCAGCAAATGGCATTTATCATGTAGAGAAAGTTAATACAAGGCACTTACTAATGTATTGTTATTATCCATATTGCCTCCTTTGCTGGCTAGACTCATTTTTCCATCACACCATACACTGCTCGTTTCCATGGTTATGACCACCCTGCAATCCATCAGCAGTGGCCGTGCTTGCACACTATAGAAAAAAAGCACTGGCCTCTCTGGTAGCTGGGACCATAGGAACGCACATAGGCCAGCTCTTTTTCCTATAGTGTGCAAGCATGACCACCGATGCTGGATTGCAGGGTGGTCGTGTTATCGCAATTCATGCGATTCTCATCTTCTTTGTCTGGTGCCTAATCAATTAGAAGTATAAGTATGTACGTATCATACTGCTTTCATAATGAGACCAGACACGCCAGTTGGTTTCAAGAAAAGCATCTTCTCATCCCCCTGAACCAGAGCAAGAAGAGCCCCTTTATTCAAGTTACATTCACTTACATAGCCGATATGACATCACTAAAGGGGTGTTCCTTAAGAAGAGACTATTGGCTCCTTAACCTGATAGGAGTGGTTTCAGCAACTTTAACTCTGAGTTCATAGGTAGATTTGAAAACTGCAACCTAATCCCCCTACCCTTCCCCCCAGTGTCCTTAAGACAAAGGACTTTACACAAGGCTCATAAATCTGGTTTGTGGCCATCTAGTGGACAGAAAAGAGTACTACAGAATGTTCACATCATATATAGAGAGAAATAAAACCTATCTCTCACAGTCGTTACCATGGAAACGAGCAGTGTATAATGTGATGGAAAAAATGTGTCTAGCCAGCAAAGGAGGCAATATGGATAATAACGATACATTAGTAAGTGGCTTGTATTAACTTTCTCTACATGATAAGTGCCACTTGCTGAAGTGAGACAACTCCTTTAAGATATGTTCACATGAAGCAGTTGAGGTTAAAATGGTATCAAAACTGCATCGGAAAAAGTGCAGTTTTTACAGGTGAAACATGTTAAATAAATGTGTTTTACTTGTAAAAAATTGAACCACATTGACAAACACATCAAAACTGCATTGCAATTTTTCGGATGCACTTTTGATGTGGTCTCGTTGGGACTCAGCATCAGAACCGAAGGGCAGGAGAAACCAAAGAGGAAAAAGAAGACCCAAACATGGTGAAATTTATAAAATAGCGGGAAAAATACTGAATGCTTGTGCAATTGTGTTATATCACTATTTACTAGTCTGTGATTTACAAGGCAAAGAAATCCTCAGAGTGCTTCTTCAAAGGGCATCTGTCAGAAGATTTGTACCTATGACACTGACTGACTGTTTCATGTGCGCTTGGCAGCTGAAGGCATCTGTGTCGGTCCCATGTTCATATGTGCCCGCACTGCTGAGAAAAATGATGTTTTAATATATGCAAATGAGCTTCTAGGAGCAACGGGGGCGTTACCATTACACCTAGATGTTCTGCTCTCTCTGCAACTGCCGTGCCCTCCTCAGTTTGATTGATAAGGCCAGGTAGTGAAAACATCATCACACCTAGCCCTGTCAATCAAAGTGGAGAGTGGGCTGCAGTGGCAGAGAGAGCAGAGCCTCTAGGTGCAATGACAACGCCCCCATTGCTCCTAGAGGTTCATTTGCATATATTCAAATATCCTTTTTCTCAGCAATCCGTGCACATATGTGCAATCCGTGTACATGTGACCAACACAAATGCCTTCAGCTGCCAAGTGCACATGTAACAGGTCGGCCAGTGTCATAGGTACAAATCTGCTGACAGATGTCCTTTAACGTGTTTCATATAATGTGGCGTTTTAGTAACAGGGACAGGAGAAGGTATGCATTCTGTGCATTCTCGATGGCTTATTTTTACAGTGTTTGACTCGCTAATGGCATGTGACTCAAAGGGAACCTCTGACACGAAGATAATCTTATAACAATGGAATGCTCTATGTTATCACCAAGTGAACAAACATTATGTTAGTAACACATTCCTGATGTATTCTTCCTGACGTGTCTACGCAAACATTATTATTTATCGCATTTCTGACACAGTCAAGCAATAAAACCTAATAACTATGCCAAGATATAACATTCTATGTATGCTTGTTTTATTATTTCCATATACATATGAAGCACATTACCAGCATATTTTAGACCAGCTACATTATTGTATTAGTGTAATCCTTCAAAAGGTCCAGCCCTTTTTGTAGCTATGGGTGTACAATGGATGAACTTAATTAGAGCCCCAGTCATCCGTCAAAAGTGTTGCAGAAGTGGGATTCATCAATATGTCTTCTAACTCAGGACACCCTCATTGACATACCGGCACAGCACCATCTTTTGCTTTGCAGAGCAGAACATATTTCTGCCAATAGATGGTACATTAAAGTGCCGTAAAACGAGGGTCTCAATGAAAGTGCTGACATAATAATTTTCACAGCACACCAACTGATTGTTTGTGGTACTGCATGTAAAATGTAATGTTCATGAAAGGAGATTGCAATTCTAACTATGAAATGAAAGTGTATGTATTGCCATGCATCCCAATTATATATAGTCCTCAACATTGCAACACCAAGAAGGGCTAGCAGTAAGGTTATGTAAATCGAAGAAGTAGCGGGTGCCGCTAAGATCTGCAGAGGATCACATTTTCAAGAACCTACTGTAGTTCCAATCTGTGGCATGTGAGAAGAACCAAAGTTTTTAAGCCACATGAAAGTTCAAAATTCGGATCAAGTTGTGGGATGATTGTGCGATGTCTCCGGTTCATCAACCTGCCAGTTATCACCAATTGTCTCAAACTAAGAGGGACAGAATCCTTGAACTGAGAGAGCTTAGTTTATCACTCCAGTAGATCACTATGTGCCTATACCGAGATAGCAGTGTTCAAAGTTGCATGTCTTGATGGTTGGCAGAACAACAATGAACTGGAATGACAGCAAGAGGTGCACAGAGGCAAACCTCTGCACGTATTGATTGTCTGATCAGAAGAATGATGCATAGTGGTCCATTCTGTGCTGCAAGTGAAATCGAACATCACATCCCAAGCCTAGGGTGGCAAACAGCATCTGCACAAACCATCAGAAGGTGTTTGCACTTACAGTTGCAAGAAAAAGTATGTGAACCCTTTGGAATGATATGGATTTCTGCACAAATTGGTCATAAAATGTGATCTGATCTTCATCTAAGTCACAACAATAGACAATCACAGTCTGCTTAAACTAATAACACACAAAGAATTAAATGTTACCATGTTTTTATTGAACACACCATGTAAACCTTCACAGTGCAGGTGGAAAAAGTATGTGAACCCTTGGATTTAATAACTGGTTGAACCTCCTTTGGCAGCAATAACTTCAACCAAACGTTTCCTGTAGTTGCAGATCAGACGTGCACAACGGTCAGGAGCAGGGCCGGCTCCAGGTTCATGTGGGCCCTTGGGCGATAAATCCCAGTGGGCCCCCATGAGGCATTTTTTTACATTGACATGTCCCCCTGTGACTCCCACACGGTATAATGACCCCCAGTGGTCCCTATACAGTATAATGACTACTAGTGGCCCTTCACACAGTATAATGAACCCCCAATTCCCCCCCCCCCCACTGTATAATGACCACCTGTGGCCCTGCATTCAGAATAATAACCCCCAGTCGCCCCATTCAGAATAATGACCCCCAGTAGCCCCTACACTGGGGGAATACTGTATGGAGGGGGCTCCGGGGGTCATTATACTGAATGGAGGGTCATTGGTGATCATTATACTAAATGGGGGACATTATACTATGTAAAGGGCCCTCACAGTATAATGACCCCACAGTGACCCTCCATTCAGAATAATGACCCCCAGTCGCCCCCACACTGGGGGTTATACTGTATGGAGGGGGCACGAGGGGTTATTATATTTAATGGGGGCTCTGGTGGTCATTATGCTAAATGGAGGATCAATGGGGATCATTATACTAAATGGGGGGCACTGGGAGTCATTATACTGTGTAAGGGGCCCTCACAGTGTGATGAATAAATTTTAGTACGCCCCCTTCCCCCCAATGTGCGTTCACATCACGTTTTTTCTATCGGTTTGATGTATACAAATGTGCAGCACTCCACGTTTTTGTATCCTGCAGAGTCAAGTAAAAAATGCATACGTTAACGTATATGTTTTTTTACAATGGATCTGTATGGTGAACAGATGCCACTGTACGGCATCAGTCTGAGGCATGTATTAACGCATACATTTTTGGTATACATTAAATGGATGGCACAAATGGGATGTGAACCCAGCCCTAGTGTCAGAATAAGCACCAGTACACAGCGGAGCAGCGTGGCGGAGAGGGGAGGCCGCCATGTACTGACAGAGCGCTACCTGGTCCTGGTGGTCAGGGATGAGGACTGTGTTTACCAAGGATCATTTTCTACAGGGAACAGTATAATACACTAGAATCTATATACTATAGAGATATTAGCCCTACCCCCAAATAATAATACAATTAGGGGGTCATTTATTTTATAGAAATACGTCTATATCAGGCGTATTTCTGACACAGATTGTGGCGCAAAGGTCCTTAGCACCGCAATCTGTATCTTTTCCCGCTCATGCCAGGTCTAAAAAAAGTGGTGTGGGCATGGAAGGGGATACAGTTATGGCCATGCAGTTATTGGATACCACCACCATATAGTTATAACACCGTCATACAATGATAAAACCACCATACAGTGACCGGATAAAAGGGTATAAGAGGGCACAGTACAGGGAATGACTAGGGGCACTGCACAGGGTGTGGTAAGAGGGCACAATGCAGGGTATAAAGGGGCACAGTACGGGGTGGGGGGCACAGTCACATGACCCTGTGACGTTAGAAGGTCCTTACGGTGAATGCTGTTCAGATTCCACCATAATGAGAGGCAGAGGAGTGAGACAGGGGCCCTGGATGGGCAGGAGGGGTGGACACAGAAAGTAGGGGGAAGGGGCTCTGAGGGGGATTCATACAAGAAGTAGGGGCAGGAGGTCTGTGCAGGGCAGCAATAGGAGATAGGAGGGTGAAACAGGAGCTCTGGATACATGAGGGAGGAAAGGAGACAGCAGGGGCCCCATGAGGATGAGATAGGACAGGATATGGGGGGGGGGGGGGCAGGTGTCATGGAGGCAAACTGCTTAATGAAACAGTAACACAACTAAATAGAATAAAGTAGCAGCCGATCGAAGAGTCCCCCCCCTTCTGTCCCACAGACAAGAGACAGTCACAGTGCAGACTCACTCACAGACTGTCTTCACACTTCTCTGCTCCAGCCCTGCGGTCTCTCTCCTCAGGCAGCATGTGTCCTGTGTAGAGGGGGCGTGTCCTGTGTAGAGGGGGCGTGTCCGAGTCTCTGCAGCTCAGAGGGCCCACCAGGGGGGTACTGCGTAAGTGAAATGACAGCAGTGAGAGCTCCCATCTGTATTGATGGAAGTGCTCATAGCACTTGCCCGGGGATGCCGGGTTATGACGCCGGCCCTGGTCAGGAGTAATTCTTGACCATTCCTCTTTACAGAACTGTTTCAGTTCAGCAATATTCTTGGGATGTCCGGTGTGAATTGCTTTCTTGAGGTCATGTCACAGCATCTCAATCGGGTTGAGGTCAGGACGTATTTTCTTCTGTTTAAGCCATTCTGTTGTTGATTTACTTCTATGCTTTGGGTCGTTGTCCTGTTGCAACACCCATCTTCTGTTGAGCTTCAGCTGGTGGACAGATGGCCTTAAGTTCTCCTGCAAAATTATTGATAAACTTGGGAATTCATTTTTTCGTTCGATTATAGCAATCCGCCCAGTCCCTGATGCAGCAAAGCAGCCCCAAACCATGATGCCCCCACCACCATACTTTACAGTTAGGATGAGGTTTTGATGTTGGTGTGCTGTGCCTTTTTTTCTCCACACATAGTGTTGTGTGTTTCTTCCAAACAACTCAACTTTGGTTTCATCTGTCCACAGAATATTTTGCCAGTACTGCTGTGGAACATCCAGGTGCTCTTGTGCAAACTGTAAACGTGCAGCAATGTTTTTTTTGGACAGCAGTGGCTTCTTCTGTGGTATCCTCCCATGAAATCCATTCTTGTTTAGTGTTTTACATATTGTAGATTTGCTAACAGGGATGTTAGCATATGCCAGAGACTTTTGTAACTCTTTAGCTGACACTCTAGGATTCTTGTTCACCTCATTGAGCAGTCTGCACTGTGCTCTTGCAGTCATCTTTACAGGACGGCCACTCCTAGGGAGAGTAGCAGCCGTGCTGAACTTTCTCCATTTATAGACAACTTGTCTTACCTTGGACTGATGAACAGCAAGGCTTTTGGAGACACTTTTATAACCCTTTCCAGCTTTATGCAAGTCAACAATTCTTAATCGTAGGTCTTCTGAGAGCTCTATTGTGCGAGGCATCATTCACATCAGGCAATGCTTCTTGTGAAAATAAAACCCAGAACTGGTGTGTGTTTTTTATAGGGCAGGGCAGCTGTAACCAACACCTCCAATCTCATCTGATTGATTGGACTCCAGTGACACCTCACTCCAGTTAGCTTTTGGAGATGTCATTAGTCTAGGGGTTCACATACTTTTCCCATCTGCACTGTGAATATTTACATGGTGCGTTCAATAAAAACATGGTAACATTTAATTCTTTGTGTGTTATTAGTTTAAGAAGACTGTGATTGTCTATTGTTGTGACTTAGATGAAGATCAGATCACATTTTATGACCAATTTGTGCAGAAATCCATATCATTCCAAAGGGTTCACATACATTTTCTTGCAACTGTAATTGGGCTACGAACAAGATTTCCAGGGGATCTATTGACCTCACATCTCTGCTCTTAAAGGCTATCATGGTACACCGCAAAACCGGAGGCTGGAACCGATCTCCGAAATTAGGAACTCCGCTACAGTAAGACGTATGGTAGTGGGTGAATGTGTAGGAAAATAGAGCTTTATCCATATACTTTTTTGCAGACAGAAAAGGTTTAAACACTTGGGGGACAAAAGCCTTCACATACAAATCTGCGCACAACTAAATACATGCTGGAAGATGATGACAGGCGGCAACTGTTTATTTGCATGCAGATTTTTTGGGAATTGGATTAAAGTCTAATGAATAAAGTGAAAGGAGCACATTCTCGACAATATTGTAAGAAACGGGCAGCAAAATCATAACTCCAGGAAAGGATACACCTGTATATATTGGCCACTAACACTTCAAAGAGCAGCTTCCTAATTCTCTCTACCTAGAACACAGACACTCTGCTCATTGCTTCTGGCCAAGACTTCAGAGAACAAAATAGCAGAGCAGGTCTGGTCCCATCATTGTAATGAATGTCCCAGTACATCATCTGCCTAGTGTCAACATGGGATTTTACTGCACTTTAGAGACATGGAATGATGGGTGATGTAAAATGCAGGCGGAAAATCTAGACGTGTGCTTACTGAGCGGGCTTGGCAAACTGACCGAGGGATTCATCGAGAAAGGAAACAAAGTCTTTCCACAAGGTAATACACTTCACAAGTGATTGGTAGCTCTCAGGTCACTCCTATTTCTCAATACATGTTCTAGGATTATTACCTCAGCAACCATGACAGTCTATCTATCTATCTATCTATCTATCAATCAATCAATCAATCAATCATCTATTTCATATCTATCTATATAGAAAAGAAAAAAAACAAAGCAGCACTGCTGAATATAAGATAAACAATCTGCGTCTGCGGACGTAATCAAACCTCCAACAAATAGCAAAGAATTCCACAGCACTCCAGGAAAAGTGAATAAAGGACACTACTATTGAACATTTCCTGAGAGTGCCATGGAATTTCTTTGCTATCTTTCTATTTATCCATCAATATATCTATCTATTTATCTATCTCATATCTATCTATCTAAGCATATGGATATCATAGAGGTGGTCCCCACATAGCATCCCCTTCTATTAGTCAAAGCACAGAGCCCCTGCAATTAGCTGCTTCTGCTCTAGCAGACGTGGCACTGCATTGTATTACATAGTCAACCATTCAAGTTCAGAGCAGCTGATGTGTATTATAAAATATATAGGGTAAAGCTACTCTCCTTTAGAAGCAAAACTGGCAATATGGCATCACATGGACATGCCACAGTTCATCTCTCTGTGCATACACAGGAGCAGTAGGGCATGATAAGTCCACTGTCCTTTCTACTACAGTATTGTGTGAGCCACTGAGCCCAATGCCACGTTGGCCTTCTCTGATGTTGTTGTATGCATTTGGTCTCAGTGGAAGGTAGAAAGCCATGGTGTCATTTCAAAAAAGAAAGAAGAAAGCGTGTTACGGGTAGTTAGTGTAGAACCACTGTGCCAACCAACTGGTGTGACTTTGGGTTAGACCTAAGGACGTTATCTAGGCAGTCCCTCTGTATTCACCCTTTAACCCCTGTACAAAGCTTTAGACTTCGCTGCAGAGAGCCACCAGACCGCCATCTCTTGGAATAGTCCCGGCGTGGTTGAAAGCTGATCCACTTGGGCCAGAGACACTGGTGCGAAGTACTGGCAATACCTGTAGTCAGTAAACAAGCTGAGGTCAGGCCAGGCAGAGTTCATGCCAATCTGTAAATCTAGTCTGAGGTCAGGGCATGCAGCAAAGGGTCAATTCAGTAAAAAAAAACCTAAAGTCAGGTCAGGCAGAGGAGAGTCAGAATTGCTAACCAGGCATACGTTGGTACAAAGGTGGACAAACAGAACATCACACTTCACCAAGGACTAACAAGCAAGGTAACCTAAAGCTCAAGCACCGTCCTCTAGGGGAAGGTGCCTTAATTACCCAGCAGATCCCAGACATTTTCTGGGGAAGACTAGGGTGCACGTGCTGTGGCCCCTTAAAGGCCGCAGACAGTGTGCATGCATGCCCTAGAAATAGACCCAAGAAGCAGAGGGGCCAGCTTGGCGAACAATGTGGCACCCGTGCCCAATCAGAGGGGCGGAGCATCAGTGGGCATGGGCCACCAGCATAACATTTGGTAAGAATTTAGCTTTATGAGTGTTTATGAGCTGTCAGGAGTTCAGAGATAAGGACTACAGATTGAGCCATGAGCACAACTCTCTGACAGATTCAGTGTGAGGCAGAGAGTAATAGTCTGTAGATGTAGTGGAAGTGAAATCTGTAGAGGAAAACTGTGAGGCAAAGAGTAATAGTCTGTAGATGTAGTGAAAGTGAAATCTGTAGAGGAAAACTGTGAGGTAGAGGGTAATAGTCTGTAGATGTAGTGGAAGTGAAATCTGTAAAGGAATAACTATTGAAAATTTTTAATAAAGACCAATTGATAAAAAAAAATTGTTACCAAATAAGTAGAATGCAATGATAGAAAAAATGCTGCAAGGTTGTCGGCCTTTAAAGAGGACCTTTCACTAGTTAAAAAACTAAAAACTAACTAAATCTGTGGGCAGAGCGGCGCCCAGGGGTCCCCCTGCACTTACTAGTATGTCTGGGCGTCGCTCCGTTCGCCCGGTATAGGCTCCGGTGTCTGCAGCTCCCTCTGTTGTACTGGGCGGAGTTTTTGTATTAGGGTTGTCCCTTGCTGCAGCGCTGGCCAATCGTAGCACACAGCTCATAGCCTGGGACTCCGCCCAGTACAACAGAGGGAGCTGCAGACACCAGAGCCTATACCGGGCGAACGGAGCGGCGCCCAGACATACTAGTAAGTGCAGGGGGGCCCCTGAGTGCCGCTCTGCCCGCTGATATAGTTCGTTTTTAGTTTTTAAACTAGTGAAAGGTCCTCTTTAAATTCAGCAATGTGACAAATAAACTGTCAGAACCTGCTGGGTGTTGTAGTTTCACAAGAGTTGGAGGGCAGCATGTTGTGCACCACTGCTATATATTTATAATTTTTGTGACTCCATCATAACTATTACACAGCAGGGTCCTCTTGGCAGTCAATCTGCTCTCAAACATTAGGTGTAATAGGCAAAGTACATTTCTGTGTGTGTGGTCTCCACAGAGGAATCTCCTCGGCCATAGTCCTCCTCTGCTAACGTCAGCTGTGTTTCACAAGAGCCAATCTGGAATTCCAATCATACTTCATCTGCTTCAAGGTAAATGTTGATTGATCCTCTGCATGTGGTGGATGGTTTTCACCAATGACCTGAGACATGATGCCAAGTTTTGTGTTCCATCATGGGATCTTCTATTTGTTAGCACAATGTAGATGCACAGTATGATCTTTGATATGATTCGGATATTACCAATCAATATATTCTTATTTCATCAAAGCAGCTGCATAAAACAGAACACCTGAAACCCATTACATAAATTAATAAAGTTTGGACTACTAATTAGAACTGCTAAACCATGACAGATATGTCTCTGTTTACAGGTCCATGACCAGTCTGTGAATTGATATACCGTAGTTGGTTTCTCAGATCTTCTGCTGAAATGCGAACTTGCCAGTTTAATAATCTACATTCCAAGCAGGTCTAGTTTTATAGATAATAATGCCCTGGATAAAATAGCAAAAGAGGCCAAGTGCTTGCAAATCTTAAACAGGTTTTTCTAATAATTTTAGCTAATTTAATACCATAATACCACCTCACAGTGCCAATATAATACTGCAATCCACAGCCTATATACCATTATATAGTGTCAAGATAACACTTTCATATACATTCTACATAATGCCAGCATATACTGCAGTGTCACAATAATACTGCAATATACAGCCCTTATACCAACTATATAGTCTCAAGATGAAACCACCCTATACAGTCTACATACTGTTCTATAGTATCAAAATAATACTTTCATATAAAGCCTATATAACACCAGCAATACACAGTAGTGCTAAGATAATACTGCCATATACATCTCACATAATATCTCCATATATTGTCACAATAAGGCCTCATGCACACAACCGTATTTTGTTTCCGTGTCCGCTCAGTTTTTTTTTGCGGATAGGATATGGACCCATTCATTTCAATGGGTCCGCAAAAAACGCTGTGCTGTCTGCATGAGTATGTCCGTTCCGTTGCTCTGAAAAAAAAATAGTGCATGTCCTATTTTTTTCTAGTTTGCGGACAAGAATAGGCATTATTACAATGGATCCACAAAAAAAATACGTAACGTCATCAGTTTTTTTGCGGATCCTCAATTTGCGGACCGCAAAATACATACGGTCGTGTGCATGTAGCCTAATACTGTTATTTACAGCCCACATAATAACAGTATGCGGTGATAAGATAATACTGCCATATACAACCCACGTAGTACTACCATATAGTGCCCAAATTGTATGAAGTATACAAATAATACTCGTTTGAAGATCCCAAATATTACAGTAATATAGTTCCCATGTAATACTACACTTTAATCCCAAAATAATACTACCCTACACTGCTAAATAATACTGACACCTTTTCTATCCACAATACCAGTCAGGTTTAAATTGGTTAAAAAAAAGGGGGGTATGCTTTTGGAAAGTGTGGGTTTTATATAGAGAAAGATATGACACTTATCTATCGAAAGTATTCATTGTTTTTGAAGACGTTTAAAACCTTGCAGTTTATGATCCATCCAATGTATGGGGGAGAGTAGAATAACACACTGCACTCGATGTAGATCCGCTTTAATTACTCCGGATTAATTATTTCAGTCTTTATAATATAAATCAAAGCTATATTTGGGCGCATAACTCAATATAATCATTAATTCTAAAACAATGTAACAAAAATAACCATCAGATATGCAGGGGATGATTCATGCAGCTATAAAATACTACCAGCAGAGGGCGCACTTGCCTTATAGTGTATTTCAAAGGATAACACATGTATATTCATTAGGTAGTGTATTTCTGTAGCCTGTACATCACTGTAATGCTCGACATCTATGACATGCTAGAAACTGTTTTCGTTTTTTTTTATTTGTAGAGAAAATGAGTAAATGTGTTTGTTTGTGTGGCCTATTTTTAGTTGCTATGGAAACAAATAGAAATTTAAGTAGTGAAATGCGGCTAAAAGTTGAAATGTATAGATATTTAGTTCATTTACTGAAATTCTTCAATCCAATTTTTCATAATATAATTAGGGCTCATGCACACGAACGTATTTTTTCCCCGCGTCCGTTCATTTATTTAATTTTTTTGCGGACCGTATGCAAAACCATTCACTTCAATGAGGTCACAAAAAAACGGAAGTTACTCTGTGTGCATTCCATTTCCGTTCCGCCAAAAAATAGAACGTCATATTATTGTCTGCAGCGGAGAGCGGGGGCCCTATTCTGAAAGCCCGGAGCGGCAGGAGTGCCGATCCAGGCTGTTTAACACTTTAAATGCCACGGGCAATGGCGCCCACCGCATGTAAAGTGCTGACAGAGAGAGCGGACTCCCTCTGTCTCCCATCGGCACCCTGCAAATGCGATCGCGGGGTGCCGATGTGTGTGAAGGCTGGCTGGGGTCTATGAAGGCCCCAAGCCTGCCTTTAGTAGTTTCCAGCAGGCTGCGCCTCTTTGGGCATCAGAGCAGGGCATCAGTGACGTGCTCTATGATAATGATGTAGCTGATCACACTTGGGAGCCGGGTGAATCAGGGGCTTTATCATCGAGAGAGAAGAGGGTGGCAGCTTGCTCGTGAGGCTTTGTAGTTTGCAATTGAATTTGTAGTTTGCAATTGGTGGAACTGTAAGTAAACACATATATAACTAGTTAAGTATACAGTTCTAATCACTATATTAACAGTAGGAACATTATGTAACGGTTTTAAATACCTATTTTGGCCTCTCTGCTTCCATAAAACTGTCATGGTCTTACCTTCTGCTGTTCTCCTTCGTTTGACATGTGCTGGCGGCCATCTTGGTTTCTGGGTTTCTTGTAGCCTCCCACCCTGCGGCTTCTCCTTCCCACTGGGAGGAGCTGGATGCCTAGCTCATATATATAGGAGGTTTGTGGCTTCAGTTCCTTGCTTGGTCCTCCTGTGTGCACATGCTTCTAAGACTGCTGCTGCTTCTGGTTCCTGATCCTGGCCGCGTCTGACTACCCCGCTGGTTCCTGATCCTGGCTTCGTCTGACTACCCTTCTGGTTCCTGATCCTGGCTTCGTCTGACTACCCCTCTGGTTCCTGACCTCTGGCTTCGCAAGACCCTGCTCCGGTTTAGCCATCCGTTTGGACTTTTGCTTACAGCTTGATTTGCAATAAAGCCTTCTTATTTCCACGTATCTCTTGTTGTACGTCTGGTTCATGGTTCCTTGACATTAGGACCAAGCCATGAATTCTGACGGTACAGGGCCATCCTCGCTACCTACGCTGGTTGCCAGACTTGATCAGCAGGATCACCTGTTGGGTCGGTTCGCTGTGGCGTTGCAAACCCTGCTTGAACGCACGGCTCATTTCGCTTCCGTTGCCGATGGGTCGGTTGTCGCTCCTGGGCCCGCTCCTACTGCCGCTCTGGTTGTTGCGCCAGAGTCTACCCCGACACCTGTTGCTGCGCCTGCGGTGTCTCGGGGTATGACCGGTTCTGCCCCCCTTCCACAGCGCTTTGGGGGAGAGCCAACTCAGTGCCGAGGTTTTCTTAACCAGGTGGGCATTTATTTCGAGTTGCTGCCACATGCCTTTCCTACTGAGAGATCAAAGGTGGGCTTCTTGATCTCCCTGCTCTCGGACAAGGCCTTGGCCTGGGCCAGCCCTTTATGGGAGAACAACAATCCGGTGGTTGCCGAGTTTTCCGGTTTTGTTGCTTCTCTTCGGAAGGTATTCGATGTGCCGGCTCGTGCTGCCTCTGCTGCGAAGCTCCTTATGTCCATCAGACAGGGTTCACGATCCGTAGCTGAATACGCCATTGAGTTTCGTACCCTGGCAGCAGAGGTGGGCTGGAATAATGAGGCTCTGGTCGCTGCTTTCTCTCATGGTCTCTCGGATGCCTTGAAGGATGAGGTTGCAGCTAAGGACCTACCAGTGGAGCTCGAGTCTCTTATTTCTTTCCTGATTTTGATTGACACCAGACTCAGGGAGAGACCTTCCTTCAAGGAGAGCCTGCGGAGGTCTTCTAACAGATTGGCGCCTACGTTTGCTGTCCCACCCGTGCCTCCCTCTCCTCCCACGCCTCCTGGGGATGACTTGTCTGGGGGTGAACCCATGCAGCTGGGGTTTGCTCGCCTGTCCGAGGGGGAGAGGGTACTCCGGAGACGCGAGGGCCGATGCATGTACTGTGGTCTCGGTGGGCATTTTCGGTTGGCATGTCCGAACCGTCCGGGAAACGCTCGCATCTGAGATCCTGTCGGGGGCAGATCTTGGGTGGAGTCTCCTCGTCCCCGGTTTCCCGTGTTGACAAACCACTGATCACTGTTGTCCTCTCCTGGGTCGGGGGCTCGGTGACGACCCAGGCGTTGGTGGACTCTGGTGCTGGTGGTTTGTTCATTGATAGTGTGTTCGCTGCCGCCAATTCCATTCCTCTGCAGCCTCGAGGTTCCCCACTGGCTCTTGAGGCGATAGACGGCAGACCCCTTCTGCCGCCACACGTGACTCATGAGACCCTTCCAGTGGGGATAGCCATTGGTGCCGTTCACAGAGAGTCGGTCTGTCTCCAGGTTATTTCGTCTCCACACTACTCGGTGGTCTTGGGGTACCCCTGGCTCCAGAAGCATAATCCGACTTTCGATTGGAGATCGGCCGAGATCCTCTCGTGGTCACCGCAGTGTGGGGCTAGTTGCATCCATGGGCCTGTCAAGTTGCTGTGTACTTCCTCGGACTCTCTGTTGCCTCCTGAATACGAAGAGTACCGGGATGTATTCGATAAGGTGCGCGCGGTTGCCCTACCTCCGCACCGCCCATACGATTGTGCCATAGAGTTACAATCTGGTGCCGTTCCTCCTCGTGGCAAGGTCTATCCACTGTCGGTAGCGGAGAATGAGGCCATGGAGGAGTACGTGAGGGAGGCGCTTTCACGCGGACACATCCGCAAATCCTCGTCCCCGGCAGGGGCTGGATTTTTCTTTGTGAAAAAGAAGGGCGGTGAGTTGAGGCCTTGCATCGATTACAGGGGTCTCAATCGCATCACGATCAAGAACGCTTACCCGATACCCTTGATTTCCGAGCTGTTCGATCGCCTCAAAGGGGCCACGGTCTTTACCAAACTCGACCTGAGGGCGGCATATAACCTGGTAAGGATCAAGGCGGGCGATGAGTGGAAGATCGCGTTTAACACCAGGACCGGTCATTATGAATCCTTGGTTATGCCCTTTGGGTTGTGCAATGCGCCCGCAGTCTTCCAGGAATTCATCAACGATGTTTTCCGTGACCTGTTGCAGCAGTGTGTGGTGGTCTATTTGGATGACATCTTGGTATATTCTGAATCCATGGAGGCCCACATTATGGATGTCAGACGAGTGTTGCAACGGTTACGAGAGAACAGGCTGTTCGGTAAGCTTCAGAAATGCGAATTTCACCGATCCCAGGTAACCTTCTTAGGTTACATCATTTCCGCTGAGGGGTTCTCCATGGATCCTGAGAAGGTTTCGGCTGTCTTACAGTGGCCCCAGCCCAGTGGTCTTCGTGCCCTGCAGCGCTTTTTGGGCTTCGCCAATTATTATCGGAAGTTCATCAGGGACTTTTCTATGCTAGCCAAGCCTCTCACGGATCTGACCCGGAAGGGCAGTAATTTCCAGGTCTGGCCGCTCGAGGCCATCCGAGCTTTTGAGGCTCTAAAGTCCGCCTTTGTGTCGGCTCCGATTCTGTCGCATCCCAACCCTGGGTTGCCCTTTGTCCTCGAGGTGGACGCGTCTGAGACGGGAGTAGGCGCCCTTCTGTCTCAGCGTAGAACACCAGAGGGTCCTCTGCTTCCTTGTGGGTTTTACTCCTGGAAACTGTCTTCCGCGGAGTGCAACTATCAGATTGGTGACAGGGAGTTATTGGCCATCGTGCAGGCCCTTAAAGAATGGAGGCACTTGCTCGAGGGTTCGGTGGTTCCGGTTCTCATCCTGACGGACCACAAGAATCTGACCTACCTTTCTGAGGCCAAGAGATTGACACCACGTCAGGCCAGATGGGCTCTGTTCTTGTCACGTTTTAATTACGTGGTCTCCTACCTACCCGGTTCCAAGAACATCAGAGCGGATGCCTTATCACGGCAGTACTCCGAGCTGTCCAGGGAGGAGTCGATTCCGACTTCGGTCATACCTCCGAATCAGATCCTGGCCGCCATTCGGACCAGCCTGACCTCTCCCCTGGGTGAGCAGATTTTGGCGGCTCAATCTGGTGCTCCCTCTGGGAGACCCAACGGCAGATGTTTTGTGCCTGAGGAGTTGCGCACTCGGTTGTTGCAAACCTACCATAACTCCAAGGCCACGGGGCATCCTGGAAAGAATCAGCTGTCCTGGGCTGTTTCACGTCTGTTCTGGTGGCCTTCTCTACGTTCCGACATCGCCGCATATGTAGCGGCATGCTCCGTTTGTGCCCAGAGTAAGTCCCCTCGGCACCTTCCGTTGGGCCTTTTGCAACCCATAGCCACCGGGGAGCGCCCATGGTCACACCTGGGGATGGATTTCATTGTGGACCTCCCTGCATCCCGAGGCCATACGGTCATTCTCATGATTGTGGATCGGTTTTCCAAAATGTGCCACTGTGTTCCTCTCAAGAAGTTACCCTCTGCACAAGAGTTGGCCACGATTTTCGCCAGGGAGGTCTTCCGGTTGCACGGTTTGCCCAAGGAGATTGTGTCGGATCGGGGGAGTCAGTTTGTGTCCAGGTTCTGGCGCGCCTTTTGCTCCCAGTTGGGGATTCATCTCTCTTTCTCCTCGGCCTACCACCCTCAGTCCAATGGGGCCGCAGAACGATCCAATCAGGCCTTGGAGCAATTCCTTCGTTGCTATGTCTCCGATCACCAAGACAATTGGGTTGACCTCCTGCCTTGGGCTGAGTTTGCCAGGAACACGGCGGTGAACTCTTCCTCTGGGACGTCTCCCTTCATGGCCAATTATGGGTTCCAACCTGCCGTGTTACCGGAGGTATTCTCTCCCCAGGATATTCCGGCTGTGGAGGATCACCTTTCCGTCCTACGTGCTTCTTGGGTACAGATCCAGAGGTCCCTTGAGGTCTCTGCGCAGCGCCAGAGACTCCAGGCTGATCGCAGACGAGCGCCCGCTCCTTCCTACCAGGTCGGAGACCGTGTATGGTTGTCCACCCGCAACCTCAACCTTCGAGTGCCCACTCCCAAGCTGGCGCCTCGCTTTGTTGGTCCCTTCCGAGTGCTTCGCAGGGTAAACCCGGTAGCCTATGCCCTTGCGCTTCCTCCTGGCATGCGGATCTCCAACGTGTTTCATGTCTCCCTGTTGAAGCCATTGGTGTGTAATCGTTTCACTTCCTCGGTTCCTCGGCCTCGTCCGGTCCAAGTGGGCAATCGTGAGGAGTATGAGGTGAGCAATATCCTGGACTCACGCCTGGTCCGCGGTCGGTTGCAGTTTTTGGTCCATTGGCGTGGTTATGGTCCAGAGGAGCGTTCCTGGGTTCCCTCCGCAGATGTCCATGCTCCTGCCTTGCTCCGAGCCTTCCACGCACGCTTCCCTCAGAAACCGTTCCTTACTCCGCGGAGGAGGGGCCCTTGAGGGGGAGGTACTGTCATGGTCTTACCTTCTGCTGTTCTCCTTCGTTTGACATGTGCTGGCGGCCATCTTGGTTTCTGGGTTTCTTGTAGCCTCCCACCCTGCGGCTTCTCCTTCCCACTGGGAGGAGCTGGATGCCTAGCTCATATATATAGGAGGTTTGTGGCTTCAGTTCCTTGCTTGGTCCTCCTGTGTGCACATGCTTCTAAGACTGCTGCTGCTTCTGGTTCCTGATCCTGGCCTCGTCTGACTACCCCGCTGGTTCCTGATCCTGGCTTCGTCTGACTACCCTTCTGGTTCCTGATCCTGGCTTCGTCTGACTACCCCTCTGGTTCCTGACCTCTGGCTTCGCAAGACCCTGCTCCGGTTTAGCCATCCGTTTGGACTTTTGCTTACAGCTTGATTTGCAATAAAGCCTTCTTATTTCCACGTATCTCTTGTTGTACGTCTGGTTCATGGTTCCTTGACAAAAACACAGCTCTTAGTGGAGTGAATGTCTGTTCAGCTTTTCTCTCTAGTGAATTATGATTCCAGCAGCTTCTGCTAGGGGAATTTCCCACACAGGCTGTGTGTGACGCTGGCTGTGATTGGTCAAAACTCTTGCTGTGTGTGAGGCTGGCTGTGATTGGTCAAGACTCCTGCCCAGCAACAACAATTTAACTCTATGCTTTCTGTTGTTTCTGCAGGTTTAGCTGTATAGACATATAAGCTATATTAGCAACCTAGGATAGGTCTTAGCTGGCCAGCTACACGGGAGGCAAACAAGCCCGGGGTAGACCACCCACTTCGCAGGAGCCTACTTGCCCAGAAAGTAGTAGTGCAGGGGTTCACGGAAGCAGCAGCGGTAGCAGTCAGTCAGTGCGGAGTGTTGGGGGTAAAATCACCTACTTGGCTGTGTGGCAGTTTTATATTAAGTTGCTGGAGGAGGTGAACATGGCCATTTGTACAATCTGTGGGCAGAAGGTGAAGCGTGGCCAGGGTGCCAATGTTGGCACCACGGCCCTGCATCAACATATGTAGCGTCACCATAAAGTGGCCTGGGAGAACCGTGTCTCCGATGTGGTGGTCCAGCCTGCATCACCCAGCGGCACGCACCAGACAGTCAAGGCTTCACCATCTCAGCCAAAGGGAGCTGTCTATCCTTCCCATTATTCACTAGTCCTGATGCTCCTGCTCCTCCTCATAATCCTGATCAGTCATTCCATCAGCAATCGATCACCGAAGCGATTGCCAAGAGACAAAAGTATGCGTGCACTCATCCAACGGCGCAGAAGCTGAATGTGCTTCTGGCCAAGTTGCTGGTGCTATAGTCCTTCCCTTTCGAAGTGGTGGACTCTGCCCTTTTCAGAGAACTGATGGCTTGTGCGGAGCCGAGGTGGAGAGTCCCAAGCTGTAATTTTTTTGCCAAAAAGGCAGTACCAGCCCTGCACACGTATGTAGAACAGAAGGTGGGCCTGTCCTTGAGACTGTCGGTGTCTGCCAAAGTGCACGGCAGCGGCGACGTGTGTAGCTGTAACTATGGTCAGGGACAATACATGTCCTTTACAGCCCACTGGGTGAATGGCCAGGTGACGCGGCTCCCACGTTTTAATGCCGTTGGTCCTGCGACAATGTCCGCCTCTGCCTCCTCATCCTCCACCATGTCCTCAGCCTCCACTGCAGGGACAATTCATATTATCCGTCCAGCATACCACATGTGCAGGGCAGGGCGTGCCATACTGCTCTGCTACTCGTTAGCCTGGGCGAACTGAGTCACACAGGGGAGGAACTGCTCTGTGTCCTTCATCAAGAAATCGAATCCTGGCTTTCTCCATGACAACTCAAAATCGGAACCATGGTGACCGACAACGGGAAGAACGTGGTGTTGGCGCTGCGTCAAGCAGGGCTGAGCCATGCACCTTGCATGGCACACGTATTCAATCTGATTGTCAAGCGGTTCCTGAACTCTTCCACCCATCTGCAAGACATCCTAAAATTGGCCAGTAAACTTTGCATGCACTTCAGCCACTTGTACACCGCAAAGAAGACCCTCCTTGAGCTGCAGTGGCAGAACGGCATCCCCCAACATAGGATGATATGCAACGTTTCCACCTGTTGGAATTCCACCCTCCATATGTTGGACCGACTATACAAACAGAGAAAGGTCATAAATGATTTCTTGATGATCCAAGCGGACAGGAGTACTCCCCTGTGTAACTTTGATGTCAGCCAGTGGCAGCTCATGCGTGACACCTGCTGTTTGATCAGGCCCTTTGAGGAGGCCACATTATTTGTCAGTCGCCAGGACTACGAGATGAACAACGTCATCCGACTGCTTCATGTCCTGGAACAGATGCTGGTAAATCTGGCTGGTCAGGGGACTGGAGACGTGGCGCCTAGATCTGATGGCCACATGAGCCCTGTGGGGGCTGAACTGAAGGAGGAGGAAGAGGACATTGTAGCACAAGCAATGTGTAGCAAAATGGTTGTTTTTTCTACACAAGTGACAGGAGAGGAGGAGTAGGAGCAGCCAGAGGAGCTACAAGGCGATGAGGAAGACAAGGCAGAGGACCCAGACACACCGTGGCAGTATGCAGTGGAGATGGAGGCAGGGAGTCCCTCCAAGTCACTTGCACAAATTGGCCTGATGCATGCTCACTTGCTTGTGTAGTGATAGCCAAATTGTCACCATTCGGCAGAGGGATGACTTCTGGCTCTCCACCTTGTTGGAGCCTCACTACCGGTCCAAAATGGGGGCCTTTTTTACACCCACTGAGAGGGAGGTTAAACTGAACTACTTTAGAGACATCCTATGTAGTCAGTTGGCCGCTGCCTATCTGCACCATCGCCCATCGTTTGACCGGGGGGCCCTCTGCACTCGCGTTCCTCTGCCATGGCTGCTGTGGCAGGATGGGGGGTAGGAGCATTAGACTAGATCATCCATGATGCCACACCAACACTTTGACAAAAGAGACCGGTTTCTTCTGGCTACCGGCCTCAGCTACTATTCTGATGCTGCCACCCACCTAAAGCCACACATCTGATGCCAAGTGCTTCTTCTTTCACCCACCATCTTCAGTTGGTTGTGGTATTTCCACCCACCTCCCCACTCTGTCACTGGGTCACTCTGTGGTCTCCTGATGCTGCTGCCACCTCCACACTGTGTCACCTTGCCACTCTGTGGTCTCCTGATGCTGCTGCCACCTCCACACTATGTCACCTTGCCACTCTGTGGTCTCCTGATGCTGCTGCCACCTCCACACTATGTCTTTCCTGATGCTGTTGCCACCTCCACACTATGTCACCTTGCCACTCTGTGGTCTCCTGATGTTGCTGCCAACACCACACTATGTCACCTTGCCACTCTGTGGTCTTCCTATGCTGCTGCCACCTCCACACTATGTCTCTCCTGATGCTGCTGCCACCTCCACACTATGTCACCTTGCCACTCTGTGGTCTCCTGATGCTGCTGCCACCTCCACACTATATCACCTTGCCACTCTGTGGTCTCCTGATGCTGCTGCCACCTCCACACTATGTTTCTCCTGATGCTGCTGCCACGTTCACATTATGTCACCTTGCCACTCTGTGGTCTCCTGATGCTGCTGCCACCTCAACACTATGTCACCTTGCCACTCTGTGGCCGCCCGATGATGCTGCTGCCACCTCCACACTCTGTCATTGTGCCACCCTGTGGCCTCCTCCTGATGCTGCTGCTGCCACCTCCACACTGTCATTGTGGCCTCCCCCTGATGCTGCTGCCACCACCTTCTTGCTCTGTAATTGTGCCACTCTGTGGCCTCCTGATGCTGCTGTCACCTCCACACTCTCCTTGTTCCACCTTGTGGCCTCCTCCTGATGCTGCTGCTACCGCCACCTCCATACTCTGTCATTGTGCCACTCTGTCGCCTCCCAATGCTGCTGCTGCCACCTCCATACTGTCATTGTGCCACTCTGTGGCCTCCTCTTGATGCTGCTACCATCTCCAGACTCTGTCATTGGGCCACTTTGTGGTCTCTTCATGCTGCTTCCACCCCACCACTATGTCATAGGGCCACTCTGTGGACTTCTCATGCTGTTCCCACCCTCCCCACTTCATGTCTGGGCCACTATTTTGCCTTTCGGCCTGGCTGACATCATCATTTATTTGAACCTTCTTCTGCTCTGTCACAAGGAAGGAAAAATGAGACGCACAACGGATCCTGTCTATGTAACAGCTGTAAGGCCTGCATGACATGGTCCCTATTTTGCATCAGAATTGGCTTATGATTTGATAGCCAAAAGCAGGAGTGGGTACAAAACACAGAGGACATGCAAATATTCAATTCATGTGTCATCTCTGTTTTGGATCCACTCCAGTTTTTTTGGTTTTAGCAATACTGATGGATTACTGGCCAAATGCTGACCGAGTAAAGGCGGATGCTCCACAGACAGGATCAGTTTTTTGGGGGTTATTGTTCTGACGCATCAGAGGAAGGGCAAAATAATCTGTGACATCAAAACAAACTTACTGCTGACACCCTCTCCACTCCGTCAGGGGGGCTCTACTTGTATAAGCGTTTAATAGAACAGGTTCTGTAGACATCAATGTGGAATCAGCTGCTGACGATATAAAAGGAGAGCTCTTCTTCTTGACGCTAACATTCACATGTAAGGTTGAGTTGACACTTGAGTTATTTGGTCAGTTTTGGCCCCGTAACTGCCCAAATAAGTGAAGTGTGCAGTGATTCCAAGAGCGACACCTGTCATCTGCATGTCATACTGACTCACATTATTGTTTGAATACCACAGCAAACTCCCTATGCATGTTACTGCAAGGCACAGTGTTCTACACCACTATAAAGGGTCTTTGCAGCCAGGAAATAGCCGTTTTTTTTAACGCGATTCGCCGCAAATAGATTTGGATCGAACCCAATTTTTTTGAAAAATTTGGTGAAGCGGCCGAATCGAATTTATGAGAAATTTGCTCATCTATAGTCACCACGCACGGGGTTTCGGCCGAGATCTTCAATCAAGATGGCGGCAGGCCGGCCCGTCGTGAGGTAATGGAAGAGGTAATTTTGATTTTTTTTTTGTTTTTGTTTTTTACACTATTTTAGGTTAAATCGATTCGCTACTGATTCGCACGAGGAAATTCGGCTTCGCGGCCAACCATTGCACCCTGTAGTAAATCTGTTTCTGATTTTCAGTTGCTGTTGGTTACGTCCCAGTTACGCTCCTGCAATGGAGCTTGGCAATGTAGGACATAGGAAGCATCATTGGTAAGAACAAGGGATGTAGTTATTGTCACAGGATCTGCTGGTGTCAGGACACATCTCACTGCCCTAAGGCATGATGGGACAGCAGTCACATGACAAATCAGGAAGTAGGATTCAAGCATGGGGGATAGGAGAAAACTGCAAATTAAGTGAATTTGAAAAAAATTTAATCAAAGAGGAATGGGAGCTAGAGTAATTGCCGAAAATACACTTTACAGTAAAAAGTAGTTTATGGCACAAAACCTTTAATTCATATATATATATATATATATATATATATATATACATATGATGAGATTAAAGTTTAAGTTCCACTGGCGCCTGGATTAATGTCGGTGGATGCATTGTTTGTAGAGTACTGCAGAATATGTCATAGCTGTATTAATAATGGATGATGAGTAATTCAGTTTCCAGGGAACACTGGTTTAGAGAAGTCTCTGGATGAGTTCCCTTATCATAGGAACATAAGACCTGATAGTGAGATGATCGCCAGAAAAAAGATTAACGCTTTAATGTCCAAAATATCTTAGCATTGAAGGGGTTGTCCCATTTCCTATATTGATGACCTATTCTCAACAATATTAGATCAGTAGGGGCCATCGCCGTCGCCATTGCAGTGGCGAGCAGGTGTAATTTCAGCTCCTCCGTCCCATTCCCAGTTGTAGTTGCATTCTGTCCCATTCAAGTGAATAGAATTCAGGAGATGTAATTACATTGCTAATCGCTGCAATGTCGATGGTGAGCAGGTAAACAGTGAAGAGAATGCAGTGTTCACACGAGCGCCGCATTCTCTTCATACAATTGATCAATTGGGATGCTGGGAGTCAGCCCGATCTGATATTGACGACCTATCCTGAGGATAGGTCATCAGTATAGGAAACCAGACAACCCCTTTAAAGTTTTTATCACCTAAGACATTTATGGGATATTTATTTACATTTCTGATGGGTTGAACCTCTGGGAATTCCACCAATTGAAAGAACAGGGATCGCCCCCGCAATCAGGCAGAGACTGCATAGATACATGGGCGTGCATGTCCAAAGTGCTCTCCTTTATAGTCTATAGGAGTAACAGAATCAGCCAAGTCAGGGTGCTATACAAATTCTGCTTGTTTTGTGAATTTTTTGATTATTGTACCTTATTTGTGAGCTTTTCATGTCTTTTATGTTAAAGGATTTATGTAAAAAATGAAAATCAGACACAGGACAGTACACAGCAATTTCTTTCTAGCAAAGCTAGAACTATCCCAGGACCCCACATGGATCCAGAGACCTCCCAATTATTTGCATGAATTGCTTTACTAGATTCCTTCGGACTGGCAGCTCAAGGGATGTGCCCTTTCTCAGGGTGTGTATTCTTTCTCTGGGGCCTTGTCCTTTCAGCTCTGTACCTGTAACTGCCATAGCTTCCAACAGTACATAAAACTGGTGGCAGTTGGAGGATGGAACTAAGCATATGTTACCACTTCAGTAGTTGGATGTGCAAATTACTATACAGAATAAAGGGTTGTCTGGGTTCAGAGCTGTATCGCTCAGGGAAAGGGCTTTTTTGTTTACATTGGCACACTGCTAGGCGGAGGCTTCTACCTAGCAGTGTTCCGGGTGACATTGCAGGCTCTGATGGGTGGTCTTTAGTGCTGCCCTAGCCATTTTACAGGGTAGGGGCAGGGGTCGAGTGGAGGGGGAACGCATGGGAACGGCGTTCCTGCACTTTTTTCATGGCAGGAACGCCGTTCCCTTTCAGCCTCAAGCCAGGAGAACGCGGCTGAATCAGATTCACAGGGGGAGACGGAGCGCACTGTGCAATGCAGGCTAAGGGAGGAGGGGCGGCTTCAGTTGAGCGGAAGCTGTCTGTGCGGTGCTGCTGCCTGCGACTGCCTCACTGTGACTCCTCTCATGGCACCCCACCCCTAATGACATCATCTCCTTCACTACGAGATCATTTCTAATGTCTTTCAGAAAAGTTTGTTCTGGGATTTGAACTCACGACCTCTACACATCAGAGGAAGGCATTTACCCTCACAGCCATGAAAGCTGTCTAGGTAGTTGCTTAAAAAAAAATAAAAAAAAAATAAGACTTCTACTTATACCTAGTGTACTGCTACCTAGTGTTCAACTATACACATGACAGCTGCCCACTGTGTATGGATGTAGCAGAGCTGGGTGTGTTGGGGCAGCTGTCATGTGTATGGTTGTACACTAGGTATCAGTACACTAGGTATAAGTAGAAGTCTTATTTTTATTTTTTTTAAGCAACTACCTCAACAGCTTTTATGGCTGTGAGGGTAAATGCCTTGCCTCTAATGTGTAGAGGTCATGAGTTCAAATCCCAGGACAAACTTTTCTAAAAGTGTTTTTTTTTTTTTTTCTGATACTTCTACTGATACCTAGTTTACTGATACCTAGTGTACAACCATACACATGACAGCTGCCCCAACACACCCAGCTCTGCTACATCCATACACAGTGGGCAAAGTTACCTACAGTAGAAGTCTTATATATTTTTTTTTTAAGTACCTAGCTAGACAGCTTTCATAGCTGTGAGGGCATATGCCTTGCCTCTGATGTGTAGAGGTCATGAGATTGAATCCCAGGACAAACTTTTCTAAAAGTGTTTTTTTTTTTTTTTTTTTGTCCGCAGCGACACAAATTACAGCATGCTAGATTTTCTGTGCTTTTTTATTTTTTGGAGGGGGGGGGGGTTGCAGTGGATCTTGGGTGAGTTCCCACACTTTTTTTCCCAGGACTTGACCCCTGGTAGGGCAGCACTAAAGTCTGCCAATTAGTTCCAGTGATGTAACTGGGCTTACTGCTAGGCCATGGAGAGCCCAGTACATCACCGGATCTCCAAAAAATACCTTTAACCTGCGCGATTCAGTGCAGGGCAAAGGAGAGCATCTGAGCATGAAATACTCCGATGCTCATT
Source organism: Bufo gargarizans (assembly GCF_014858855.1). Lineage (NCBI taxonomy): Eukaryota > Metazoa > Chordata > Amphibia > Anura > Bufonidae > Bufo > Bufo gargarizans. The sequence continues at coordinate 679,145,651 of NC_058081.1, forward strand.
CCAGGGAGACCAAAGGGGTGAAGATGGGGATATGTCCGGGTTCAGAACCCCTTTAAACACCAGGGGGCATCATAATGAAAAAAAAAGAGAAGATCTCATAACTGGTGCATTTTTGCAACAGAATGTAAAATACAAATGTAATTTTGTTTTCATTTTGAATTATATTCAGATAACATTTAATGGTGTCACAACCCCTTTAAGTCACACATTTTCCTGGCTTTGGGAGCGTTAGGAGGGTTCTCACCACATGTGTGACCTTAAAGGGGTTGTCCTAATTATGAAAAAATATATATAGCACTGTAAATCTGATGGTCAGCAATATATAATTAAGCTAAGCAAGTTTTCAGAAAAAAAAAAATCTTTCATCATTTCCCTGGTTCTCTTCTGGCCCTTTGTTTACCTGCAATAACAACAATCTGCTCTGCTAAGGGAGTGAATACAAATGCTGCCCTGAGTGACATGTCTGCCTGCTGGGAGACTCAGCAGCATGTTGTATGTGTAGGACTACAAGTCCCAGCTGTACAATGACACTGCTGATACACACAGGATCTTCCCCCTACCTGTTCTTGTGTAATGCTCTGCAGAACTCCTCTGTCAGCTCCTGTGCCCAGCATTTGTCTCCTCATTGCCTGCAGCTACTCAGTAAAGCCTTCAGCCCTGAGTCTGTGCAGCTGAAGGAGTTAAGAATCCATGGAGAGAGCAGACAGCAGCAGACAGCAGTGAAGGGGGGCGTGGCCAGCACAGTGACTGCTCCTCGGGCTTGTGCACGAAAAATCATCAGAGCAGGGAGAGAAGCTGACATCAGAGGTCATGTGACCCTCACTAAAATCTGAGAAATGAGCAACTACAGATGCAGTAAGTGCATGGCAAAGCTGTTACATTTGCCTAGTTAGAAACATACAAAGAACAAAAAATAACTCAGACAACCCCTTTAATTTCTCTATACAGAGGTATATAAGTGCCTTTAAAGTGACAGTAAAGTGTCATCTTTTCATTGTCCATCTCCTTTATGTGCCTTCTTTTTCCTTCACTCTTTTGGGTTATATTGAACTTCCAAATAAGATCAGGTGGAGATGCAATTAGATGTTTTCAAACCAGTATATAACCAGCAGATAAGACACTGTTCACTGTTAAGATTAAGAACTTTGTTCGAAACGCGTCAATGTTTCTGCACTAGTGGGTGGATGTCCTGTGTATTTCTTCTACTGCCTGAATAAAAAACAAAGATTTTAGCTACCAAGAAAACGTGAGTGCTGGAACTTTATTTGTTTCATATCAAACAAAAAAATAACTCAGACAACCCCTTTAATTTCTCTATACAGATGTATATAAGTGCCTTTAAAGTGACAGTAAAGTGTCATCTTTTCATTGTCCATCTCCTTTACGTGCCTTATTTTTCCTTCACTCTTTTTGGTTATATTGAACTTCCAAATAAGTAAAAAAAAATAATAAAAAAAATTGTTGCGTTATATTACTACACTTTGGGACTAGTGATGTCCGTTTCTAAAAACACTTATTTTTAGGCCTGGGCTATTGCTGCATGCAGAATCAGTACAGGAACCACTTCCATGTGTCCTAGGCAGAACCCATCTATGTGGAAACTGTTAAAAAGTAAATCTAGATAAATATTTGGTTTATTGTGTGTGTAAAAAAGCAAATATATAGACATAGTTGGTGACGTGGACGTAGAAGGCTGGAAGAAGGGTTTATCTCAGGACACAAATAACTCAAAATCACTGCAGCAGCAAGGAAAGCCAAACTGTCTGCACTGCTATAGATGGAGATTCATAGCTGGAGGCACACAGCTCATGGCACACTCAGCCCCAGACAAGGGTAGACACTGAAAATACCTTGTGAGATCAGATTGTGGGGAACATGATCAGGATTTCTATTCATTGCTCTTGTTTCCTCACTTGAATGGAAAAAGGCTGAAATACCAGCACAGATGCTACTAAATGTATAGCTTGCGGGTGTACAAACCAGTGTAAACAGAGCGAGCCCAAGCACCAGGTTGTTGTGAGTTAGGTACCAATCTGATATTGATGACCTAGTCTTAGAATATGTCTGTAATCATTACGGCTGACATTATGTGGACACTGTAGCTAATACTATTATGTATTCTAGCTGGAATAGTTCTAAAAGCACTAAAGCCGGCACTATTATCAGGGATGAGCAAAACAAGCTTCGGATCCAAGATCTGAAGTCGCTTCAGTCCAAAATTTGTTTTAATGCTGTACGGAGATCCGTTTTGCGAGACTTTGGTGAATAACTTCAGTATTTGATTATTAAACTTGAAAACCATTTTAAAACCGGTATCCGAAGTCTGCTTCTGTACCGATTGGTTTTCAAGTTCCAAAATCTTAAATGGCACTTCGGTGACAACGTGCTTCGCCTTGCTGGAGCCCATACATTTTAATGCTGTACGGAGACGGATCTCCGTACAGCAATAAAACAAATTTTGGAGTGAAGCGACTTCGGATTCGCTTCGCTCATACCTATTATATATGAGCTGCCCATGGCATTGTGATGTATACTATACAGCTGGTACTATTACATACGCAGTATGGCGTAGATAAAGTACAGTATAGATATATGCACATACTTTGTGGGGGAAGCCACCAACAGACACAAGTACCTCTGCAGCCGCCACCTCTGAGCTCAAGGCTTTAGGACAGAATTGAGCAACATACAATATAACAAAGTTTGGGAAGGTATCTGAGCTCTGACCTTATTGATCCATCATGATGATTACACTAGGCAGGTTTCAGATTACTATGACTCTCCCTGCTATACTTCCTGTTCCATCCATTGCGCCAGTCTATTCGCATCATTATACAATGCGATGTTGTATCCGAGCTGCATCTCATTCTGAATCGAGAGATAACAGGGTAGATATGAGGCTGGTTCTATTGAAATGAGAGGGTTGAGTCACCCAGCTACTAAATTATTACTGCATGACTTCACTGGGTGCAGTCGAAAGAAAACTTACCAGTTCCCCCGAGGAAAGATGGCCATACACATTAGACTAAAGTTGATCAAGACGGATGATTTCAACTAAAACAAAGGTTCAGGTGAAATGTAACAATGAACAATCGTTTTAGCTGAATGATGACAGACCATTATCGTCTGAAAACAAGTCTGCCACGTCTAATAGTTTTGCCCAATAGTCGGAGGAAAGATCTTTTCTTCAAAGAAAGATCAATTGTTCATGAAAGATCTTTCTTTGAAAGAACATTCCCAGAAAGATCTTTCATCCATCGCCCAGTTTCACTGAATATGTATCACCAGACTAAAGTGTGTATGGCCATGGTGGCAAAACGAACATTCACCAGATGATTGTTAGTTCAACTGCTGCTCAACCATCAACCATCTTCTATCTAATGTTTATGGCCAGCTTAAAACCAAGATGGAATGAAAAAGAGATATTACTTGCTTCCCACTATATGGTAATGAGGGAGAGCAGAATCTGAAGTGGCTCCTGTCCTTGATTCTTATTATATCCAATTCTAAATACTATGAGACAGATTTACTTAAGACTGTATTAGAGAGTCAGATCAGGCAGGCGATTGTCGGCAGGGAAGAATTCTTATTTTTAGCTGTACAGAGCTGAGATGCTGTATTTTCTCTCTTTTCCGTCAGTTGGGGAGCTGATGGGCTCCTTATCTCTGCTCTCTGACATAAACACTCATTATAGCCCAGTTCTTATCCTACTGATAAGAATGTGGCTTAAATAAGTGTTTATGACCTCTTAGTAGTTTAGAGATAAGGTTTATTAGATGACTGGCACAAAGTGAACATAAAAGTACTAGTCACACAGTTAAAAAAACAGTTAACCTTTTGTGACAGAACGGCTCAATACTTTTAATAAAGCCAATTTAAAATATGATTCTTAGTCAAAAATGAGTAAAATGCATTCATAAACAAAAATTGCCTCCGAAGGTGTACATCGCCTATAAGTTCACAGCACCAAGGTGCATTTAGCTCCCATCCCTTTCAGACAAAGCCATGGCCCTTTCTGCTAGGACACACTCACTTGCCTGTTAAAAAGCATCTAAAACACTTGATTAAGGCAGTGTAAAGCACGTTTGTCAGTTTTTTGGTGCAAAAAAATGGTGCATTTTCAATCTTTGTTTTAAGGATTAAAATTTTTGCTTTTATACTGCAGAATACGTGGAAATATAGATATTATTCCATTGCAGAGAATAGACCATGCAGGTGGCGGTTTACATATGTTTTCATCAATGCGTTGTTTTCTTTGTAGTTTGTTAACAGGACAACCCTCCCACTGCACGTGTCTAACCCATCTGCCTGTTCATATATAATCTGTAACTAAATCAAATCACTCATCTGATTAACAGTGAGATGTGTGAAGACAAACACACCTCATCATTTTGCATAAACCATGGCTGTTAGGGTTCCTTCACACACAGTTTTGTTCCTGGCATTTTACTGGGGAAAAAAAAAAAGCCTGACTTAAGCAGCATTTTTTAAGCATTTTTTAGGCTTTTTTGCTCATATAGTGTATGCTTTTTTTTTTTGTATGTGATTCCCGGTAAGGTCACTTTTTTGTAGAGCTGTATAGGGAAAAAAATTGGGGGAAAATAACACATATGCCATCAGACATTGCACATACATTCATTTTAAGCTGCAGAAAAAGAAAAAAAAAATAAATAAATAATGAAGGTCAATGGGAGAAAAACTTCAGGTAATAAGGGAAAAAACACCACACCCAAAGCATGCTACAACACAAAAAAAAGCACCTCACAAGTGAAAAAAAAAGCACTACAAAATAACGCATGTTTGTCCTGAACGTAATATTTTTCCATAGAATTCCCTTCCCTTTAAAACTGGTGATTTTTGCCTATAAACTACAAACCAAATCATGGAAAAAAATATAAAACATCCTGCACGATATGATAATGAATGTTGCGGATGTACATGGTTACATTTATACAATCACAGAAAGTAATGCACTATAATAATAGATGCAAGCATAACATATGGACTAAGCCCTCACTCTCTTGATAAAATCTGAGACACTTAGTCAATACATTTTGATCAAAACACATCTAAGCCCACCTACAAACTGCAAAACCCCTCAAAAACACCTGAAAAACTATGTGTGACACCAGCCTAAAGCCTCTTGCACACGACCGCATTTTTTTGCGGAACAGAAATATGGAAATACGGAAACGGAATGCACACGGAGTACCTTCCGTTTTTTTATGGAATGGAAACGGAATGAAAATACGTTAGTGTGCAAGAGGCCTTAATGTAGCCAACTTTCAAGCACAGTCGTCCACAATCAAAATCCACTTTATACTAGGCGTTTTGACTCGGTCTTAATCATAACCTGGTTTGGCAAGAGTTTAACCCACAGTTTAAATTCCAGACCACCCTCCTGCTACAAACATCTCCACATGCATTAATGACTGTATTAAAGACTAATTAATGACGTCTACGTCATAGGGAATCGCATTAAAACTTCTATAGAACAAAAATTACACACTATAAAATACAAAACAAATCTTGTCTATGGTTTAAACCTTTTGTTGCTCCTGTTATTTACCATGAGGATCCAAAAGGATTCTCGATTCAGGATTTTTGGCATTTAGATCACCATCCCTATGCAAATTAAACACTCTCTTGATACCCATTATTTCAAAACCATCCAGATTCCCTCTATGTACCTCCCTGAAATGTTTTGATAGCATGGAGATATCCCGGTAATTACCTTTTTGTTAGAAATATCTAAGCATTTGCCTATACGGGTTTTCAGGCCGTTGGATCCCACATATTGGAGACTACATTGTTTACAAGTTGCTAAATTTGTGGTGTTACAATTTATATGTTTTGATTTTATAATTTCCACCTGTAGCACTACAAGTAAAAAAAAATCACCTATTAATGTATCTGCAAAGTCTGCATTTCATAGGGCCACATGTGTAAGGTTTTTAGCCAAGTGTGCATTTTTTGGGGGGTATCTAAAAATAAGCTTGGAGAGAGTGTGGTCCCCAATGTCAGTGCCTTCCTACTTACTACTCTAATCCTTGCCCATAGTTTATCATCTTGAAAGAGAATGGGGAGGTACTTAGCACTATTTCTGTAACCTGTCTAAATTGACGACTATATGTGGTTACTAAAGAAATTGGTTGGGGTTGGTTTTTTTTTGTGTTTTTTTTATTTGTTCTTTTTTGTATATCATGACTAATAAAATCCTTTCTTTTCATTCATGTTGTTTTCTTTTTCATCCACGCTTGTTTAAAAACCTGATCAGAATATCCTATGTTTTTAAATCTTAAATGCAATTCTATACTTTCCGTCTCAAAAATCGCATCATTATTACGGTTGAGCTGAAATTATGTTTTATCACCAGTGATGAGTGGCAGGGGCAATATTCAAATTCGCGATATTTTACGAATATTTGGGCGCATATTCATCATATATTCGCGAATTCGAGAATTCGTGATCTCTAGTCATTATTTTCTTGATTGTGAAAATCGGCAATCGGAAAATTCGCAATAAAATATTTGTGATGAAAGTTTGCGATCAACACTACTCCTATAGTCAAAGATATTGCAGCCTTCTCATTGGCCCACAAGCAAGAAGCAGTGAGGGATCATGGGCACTGATGAAAAAAAGAAGATAAAGCACTATATGCTAGATATTTTAAAATTCTCAAAGTGCCAATATTCGCAATATAATTCTCGATTAGAATATTTACGATCAACAGTAGTTATCAGACCTGCCTAAATGTCTCTTATTTCCAGGTACAATCAATTGTTTGGAATTTCTAAGCCCTCAAACTGCCCGTGTTGTACAACCATAGTTGCCAAAATTTTTAATTTTCTGTCCAGGTATACTCTGGCGTGCTTTATTGGCGAGTGACTTCTTATAGGGTGTAGTTTGTTGCCATGGGGTAAGTTTTGCCAGAATATACGTTTTCTTTTTTGAATATTCTAAATATTATTTTTCAGGTTACACTTACTCAGAAGAGCTCCATTATGATCTTGCATTTTATGATGATTTTGGCATTGTATGTTACTTGGGATGCCACCTGTATCTATATTCCTCACTCAGGTCACCATATGGTTTTACATATATACAGTACCTGCTTTGTCATACAAAGCAAAGTTTTAGAAGAATCTCAGAGGACATGCAGGTCTGTAACACAGAGATAAGACACAATCAATATCTTAAATAAAAGTGTGCCACTCACCATGTGGCAGGACATTGGTGTTGTTCCAGTTTCTGCACCCCCCAATGATGTCAATATCTGATATTGCCTATATAACAGAGAACTAGAGCAACCCAGCGTGGTGGCTGAGTGGTTAATACTTATGCCTTAAGAGCTGGGGTGCAAGGTTCCACTCTGACCATGGACAACATCTGCATGGAGTTTATATGTTCTCCCCGTGTTTGTGTGGGTTTCTTCAGGGTCCTCCGGTTTCCTCCGGCTTCCTCCCACACTCCAAAGACATACTGATAGGGAACTTAGATTGTGAGCCTCATTGGGGACAGTTGGATGCTAATGTCTGTAAAGTGCTGCGGAATATAGTAGCGCTATATAAGTGCATAAAATGAATAAAAATAAACCCCTTTAAATTTGACTGTCTGGTAACAGCTACATGAGCACCATCATGTTGCATATACCCCACTAGGTAGAAGTTCATATCCCTAAAGATAATGTTAATTCCTCTCAGGAACCTTTCTATGGTTATCTCTTTCCTTGGAGTCTTCTTTGTCTCCTGGCCACTTCCTCAGTTTCTTTTAACCAAACCACCAGCATGTGTATCTCAAACAGAGTTGTTATATATTTTAAATTGCTGTATTATTTCTTATCCTCTCAGATATAGAGACAGTGGCCCCTGGCACCACAGCATATAACATCCTGGTGCTGGCCCGTTACAGGACATCATGTGCAGTGGTGTCCAGAGCCAAAGAGAAGCCAGAATTAAGGAGCTACTGTATGAATATTTATGGAAGGAATTGTCTGAATTTTTCTTTAATTTTACCAAAGAGAAAGAAGGGGGGGGGGGGGGTGGTAGTATATTTTGTTTTTTAAATTCCTCTCCCGTCCTGTGCCCACTTCTGTCCAGCGCTACCGCTCTGTCATCTTTCTTGGCTGCAGCAGTGTGAGCGGGCACAGGAACAGAATGTACGTTTTTTTCTATTATTTAATTAGGCCCAGTGGAAAATAACAAAAAATTCTGGCAAACCCTTTAATATTGGACCTTACCTACTGAATTTATCCCATGGGTGATAACTAATTAATTATACAAAAACTGCTGCCCCCATGTTTTACAGGACATTGCAAGGGACAAATATTTGCCAGGATTGCCCCTAAAAAACAGGACTTCAATAGAAATAGGCAGCACTCTTTAGAAAGGCAAATCAAGTGGATGCAAGTATTTGGCTTTAGAGCCTTTCTCAAGCATGCATACACCGTAATAAGTGCTTATATATAAATAAATGATCAGTTAAGGCTCTCACTAGTGTTAAGCCTGCCAGAGTTTATTGTATCCGGCATAGCCGGAAAGGGCCAGAGCACCTCCAGGCCCTATTGACTGTAATGGGCAAGCACCAGTTATTGTCATGCCAAAAACCAGACAAATCCATACCAGGTGCTATTATAGTTAATGGGTTCCAGTGGGGAAAGGCAGTATCTGGCTATGCCGAATACAATGAACTCCGGCAGGCTGTTCCTCTGCTGCAATAGCCTATCAGATAGTTTTAATGGTAGTGTGATACTAGCCTAAACACAACAGATAGTAGATTATAGGTGCATACTTACCAATGTTTAAGTTGGTAAATTCAGGGCATCTAAAACCTTCCCCCGGGAACACCTAGACTCTGCCCAGGAATGGCTAGTTATGGGAGCAGTTAATATTAACCCTGCCCACTTTTGACCTGGAACAGCCTCATTTTGCCAGGACTGTTTCTAAAAATGATTTTAGTCAGCAAGGTGATCAGCGTACAGTATACTCAGGCCCTGCTGCAGTGGAGGAATAATGAGTTATGACACTCTGCACACTTCAGATACGATTTGGAACCACAAGCCACAGTGCGAATTGCAAACAATGTGACAGATTACAGTTCCCAGTATTTAGAGACTTTAGCAAAAGAAAGAGTAATCAGAGGCCCATTGCTGCAAACTACTTGCTTAGCTCATGTTTGGACATCAGGGTGGAATTTGCATTGTGTACAGATAATTGCTGGTTGTACTACAACTCCTATTTGGTGCAAAACAAAGAGTGGCTGGTTACTGACTCTCCTAACACCACATGCTGGTCATTGCACCATTTAAGCCCTGCCTTGCACCCACCTGGACATTTAACATCAAGGGCACTCCCAAACTACCATCAGGCAGGAGCCCTAGCTACAGGGAGTGCACCAAGGGAATAAAGGGTTCCCGCTTCTTTACTACATCGATCCCAAGGATGGCCTGAAGGAGAACACTGTGACACTACCACTCCCATCCTCTGCTTCGGATCCTCAGGGGCTCACTGCACATGTGCTACCCATGTCACATAGAAAGTGCGCCTTGGCTTACTATGACTATAACTGCAAATGTGCTATGGAGTGCATCTAGCAGAGCGTAACTATTGCTTGGCAGTTGGCAACATGAGGCATAAGAGGCACGGCATGATGCTGCACACGCACAGTGGAATGCAGCAAGGGGAAGTTGCTTAGTGATGCACAGTAGAGACGTAGCAAGTGGGACACAGCTGCCACATAATGCACCGTGCCAAAGAAAAAAAGGCAGCTAATGAGAATAGCACTAGTCTGACTATACTGAAAGGAGGTGACAGATTTATGCCTGCAACAAAAGGAGCATAATATAGCTCATGCAAGATACCAATAATGAAATATAGAAACCAAAAATGTAGAAATAGTTTAGACAAAAAATTAAACAATTAATAACTAAGCTACCCCATAGGACACATGGTAACATATAATGGTGAATATGACCATATATTTCCAGGAATAAGTGCCTAATAATAAAGTTATATATAACATAAACCTCATAAAGCTGGCGTAAAGGTGATAAATGTTTGCAGGCATCTGTCTCTGCCCTCACCAGGCTCCCTTTTTGGGAAAGTGTCGAAGCCAACGGAGAAACGGCACTTGCGCAAAAGCTGTAGACATGCAGGTTGCAACTTTTTCACACCACAAAAGTGGGGTATTTTAGATTATAAATCTTCCCCATTGTGTTTTACCTCTCTAAAATGTATGGATGCTGGATGGTCCAAATGTTTCATGCATTTGGTGGAGTAGTGTTTTTTATTCTTTCTCTGCATTCACCAGTGGTCACCACATATACTGTAGCAAACCACAGGGACATTGTAAGATATAAATTACAAAGTTCAACAAATGGGTGTAATGACAATTGATATGTTTTTGTTTGCCAGTTCTGGGATGTGTGAAGGAATTGCCCTTGACCATGGTGCTGCATTTGCAACAGTTCAGACAGGGGAAATTACCCTTTTTGGGTAATATAAAATATGACTGTCATGCAACTCTTCTGGGCCCCACATCTGATTTTGTAAGAATATCTTTGAAATTAGGTTTGTTTATAGGCCATAATAGATGGTTCTTGGAAAACCTGTATCTTTGGGTGGCTTCTTTCTACTATGTCCCAGTTTCTTCTCAAAATAGTTGCAGTCTTGGGACTTAGGTCACAGTACATGTTCACATTGTGAGTCTCACTTTTTGATGTTAATAGAGTATTTATCTGTAATGTATTCACATATCTTTTATGGCCCTCCAGCAGGTCTGTGGGATAAACTCGTGTGGGAAATTTGTGACACATTTCGATAAGGCACATCTCACGTGTGTCATCAGTAACAATATCCTTTACAAGTAACTACTTAGACCTTGGGTGGGTGGGAAGTCTCAAACCTCAGCAGTTTGTTATGATTGGTGGGTTTGATGTTTAGATTATTGGAACTATTGGCACCCTCTTTGCAAACCAGTCAAGACATTGCAGTATAGTCTCATATGTAACCATCGTAAACTGTAGATCAGGGTCCCAACTGTTCAATTCTGCCAAAACAGCCGTCAATGTAGATGTGTCCCCTGTCCATATAGAAAACACTTTGTCAATATACTGCCACCAGCACAGTAAGCTAGGGGAACATTGACGTATGTAAAAATTCCTTCCCAAAATAGTTCATGCAAATATTGGCGTAACCTGGTGCCACATTGGATCCCATAGCTGTGCCGCAACACTGCCTATAGAAGTGTTCACAGAACATGAAATAGTTCTCATTTAGAACACTCTCTAGTAGATCCAATAGAAATGAGCAACATTCTGCAGAGGAATCAGAGTCTTCCAACGCTAGTCTAACCGCACATTGCCCCTTAGTATTTGATATTGACGTATTGAGGTGGATTACATCGAAAGACACTAAGGTTGACTCAGCAGGGACAGTTAGTGTCCGTAACAATCAAAAAGTAATTTGTGTCTTTGGTTTGAGAAGTATAATTGATGGCAAATGTTATAAGTACTTTATCCACAACGACAGCAATGTAGGAAAATATTGCGTTATTACCGTAAACTATAGAACTTCCCAGTGGTTTAAAATGTGAATTTTTGACAGGCTATATATCACGTGTGACCTGACATTTCACCTCAAGGTATTCAGATAAGTTCCTTGTCAATGACCCCCTCATTGAGGGTCTTGGTCAGGACCCCTTTAATTCTACCCATAAGCCGGGGACCTTAGACTCTGCCCATCTTGTTTGTGACAGCATAGGCTCAATAAAAAATCAGGCTGGTTGGTGTGTACCTGTTTTAGGTGATGTGTCATTTATGAATGTCTGCCATCGTAGTTCCTTCTTCCATTCTGATATGGTTCCTCTAATGCAGCCTACATTTCACATCATAAGCCTGGCTCTTGAGATAGAGATAGAGAGAGAGAGAGAGAGGGGGGGGGGGGGGGCAGAGTCTCATTCCATTGCAGTTGATCTCCTGTCTAAGCTCAACAAGTGATAGATCAGTGACATAGAATTGATGTCCCCTAACTCACACTGCAGAATCTGAGTGCATTCCTATGTATTTTTACTTCAGCCTGTTTCTCTGTCAGCTGTTAGAAACAGGATACAGGCGGACAGCATTGTTAAGCTTATCTCATAGAATACACTGGAGTTCCTGCACAAAGCACACACAGACACAGTATAGATAGCAGGAGTCAGAGAAGTGTAATCATTGTATGGACTTGCCTCCTATATCAAAGCACTTCTAGTCCCTTAGGTAAGGCAAAAATTATACCTTCCTCAGAACGATATACATAGAGGGACATACAGTGAAATACTGTAAGTGCAATGCGCTGGTCTGCAGTGGAGGCGTGAGGTAGAGAGGAGAATGGGAGTGGTGGCGGCTATAAGGGTGGTGGTGATTAGAAGGGCAAACCCTTCTTCCCCTTGGGGCACACCCTGGACTTTGGGGTCTCCTGCTTGGTGGTATATGAAATACCTTTAAAGTTAGGTGAGCAGCGGGATACAAGGTAGAAGAACAGGATGTGAGGATGGTGGTTCCGATCGTGAATGGATGACCAGGCCAGCTACAATAAAATAAAGTCTCTCCTTTACTAAATAGATGTTGGGGTTCACAGTAGCAGCAGCATGCGCATCTTTACTCCTTGCTGGCTTGCCAGGAACTACTAACTAGCCAGGGGAAAGTAGGGGCTACCCCATCACCTGGCAATTATTACTAAGGACTGCCAGTTAACTAGTTCCTACCCATATTCAATCTTTTGAAATACTAAGTGCATAATAAAGTCACTTTAGCCATTTGTATCAGTGTAAGTGCTGAGTTTGCATCTAAAAAAGCATCCTAACAACTTTAAAGGGAATCTGTCACCTGGTTTGACCATATTAAGCTCTCACCATTGCCATGTGTAATAAATTACCTTCTCTCCTGCAGTGGTTTTCTTTCTTATTTTTATGCTTTCGTTTTGCTAAAAAATTGTGATATGCAAATGAACCAAGAAGTGTCCAGGGGGGCGTTATTCTTCACCCTCTGAGCCCAGTAACGCCCACCTGCAGTGCCTAGCCCGCCTTAGTTTATAGCCCAAACAAGCCTCCTCGCTATGTAGTAACCTCCCACAGTCTAGTTTAATGGCGCCGAGCTGCTCAGTTGGGGGAGCACATGGGGGGGGGGGAGCACAGCGTGATGTAGGGAGGCCATGGCCCCCTCTGGCCCCCCCTTGGTGACGCCACTGGTGTGCAGATCATAGTGTCAAAGAAGTCACACCAAACACTTGTACCCAATGCACACAACATCAATCAAGTTTCCATTTTACGCTGTTCTTTTTGTCCATATCTTATCTTAACCGCATAATATGCGAACCACTTCTCTAGCAATACCCATTACATGCTACAGTAATAACGATAACTTATCACTAGACAGTAATCCAATATATTGACCCTGACACTGTTATGTTGTCAGAAAAATAAAAAAAATTAGGTCTTAGAATGCAGCAACCCCCAACGAGATTATTTTGTAAAACCAAGTGTTTTTGTTATGCAAGTAGTATAGCATAAAAAATAACAATATCAATTTGGCATAATCCTAAACGTACTGGCCCACAGCATACAGTTATCTTTTTTCTTAGACCTCACAGTGAACACCGTAAAAATAAATCCCACAAAATAATGTCATTTGCTAAATTGCAAGTTTTTTTCTTCCACCCTAAAAATAAAATAATAAAAGTTATTTAACTGTTTCTACCCTTGAGGTCTTTTCGTTTTTGCATTTTTGTTTTGCGCTCCCTGCCTTCCCAGATCCATAACATTTTCATTTTTCTGTTCACATAGCTATATGAGGGCTTACTTTTTGCAGGACAAGTTGTACTTTCCAATGCCACCATTTAATATTGCATATGATGTAGTGGGAAGCAGGAAAAAAACTCCAAATGGGTTGGAATTGAAAAAAAAAAAGCAATTCCACCACAGTTTTAAGTTTTGTTTTACGACGTTCGATATGCAGTTACTTTTATTCTCCAGGTCAGTATAAATCGGACGATACATGATATGTGTAGTTTTTCTGGCGTTTTGATACTGATAAAAAAATATGAACCTTGAAAAAAAATCTGTTTTACTCTTTCATCACCATAGTCTGACCCCTATAACTTTTTTCAGCTGTGTGGGGGCTCATTTTTTGCAGGGCAATCTGTACTTTTCATTGATATCATTCTGGGGTGTGTACCATTTTTTTATCATTTTTTCTTGTGGGACATGAAGCGACCACAATGGGAATCAGCCATGTTGACGTTTATTCAGTTTCGCCATTTTCCGTATGGGGAAAAAAATATTATATTTATATAGTATGGGCGTTTTTTGTGTATTTTTTTATTTTATTTTGGGGAAGAGGGTGATTAGAATTTTCAGATTTTTTTTACATATTTTTTATTTTTAAACTTTATTATTATTTTTTACCCTTTTTTTTATAGTTCTTATAGGGAATTATAATAAGTGATCATAAGATTGCTATAGAATGTACTAGTTTCCTATGGAGCTCTGCTACAGGCATAGCTCCATAGAAAACACTATGCAGCAGCCTCCTGTCATTCTCAATGACAGAGGCTGCGGCATACACGCTCCGGCCCCACCGACTGCCTTTCGCACGCTAAGATGCCATGTCAGGATTGACCATGGCATCCGAAAGGTTAAATGTCCGCGACCGGCATTACCGCAGGCTTTAAAGACCTGGCTAGCGCCTAGTACAGCATTGGTCAGAAAGGGGTTAATACACCATATGTACCACAAAATGGTTCCTAAAAAAAACCTGTGCCTTGACCCGCAAAATTCGAAGGTCTTATCTCGCTAAGGCTAAGTTCACACTTCAGTTATTTAATCCGTTTTTTCCATCAGTTAGGCTACATTAACACAAACGTATTTTGTTTCCACGTCCCTTTTTTTTTTTTGCGTATTGGATGAGGACCCATTCATTTCAATGGCTCCGCAAAAAATGCGGACAGCACATTGTGTGCTGTCCACATCCGTATGTCTGTTCCGTAGCCCCGCAAAAAATATAGCGCATGTCCTATTCTTGTCCGTTTTTATCGAAAAATTTGAATATCGTGCAAAGTTCATTTATTTCAGTAATGCAACTTAAAAGGTGAAACTAACATATGAGACTCATTACATGCAAAGCGAGATATTTCAAGCCTTTATGTGTTATAATTTGGATGATTAATTGTGAGATCCCCTTTGCTCAGGGGGTATGGATTAATTAGCTGACGAGAGTGTGATACTTTGAACCTAGAATATTGAACCTTTTCACAAAATTCTAGTTTTAAGCTGCATTAATGCAATTCCTTTTAATTTGCATTACTGAAATAAATGGACTTTTGCACGATATTCTAATTTTTAGAGTTTCACCTGTACTTTACCCCATGTTCCTGCAGCAATTCCCCCCCCCCCCCCATTCCCTAAAGTTCCAGTACCACAGTGTTCAAGCAGGACGACGACCTGAAGCATACGTCGAGATGGGTCAATGACAATGAAGTAGAGGTGCTGGATTGGCCTCCACAGTCCCCAGACCTCAACCCAATTGAACACTTGTGGGTAGAGTTGAAGAAAAAGCTGTATTCATACCCAAGTGAGTCGACCATTATGCACCAACATTGGAAATGTGTAGAAGAGACCTGGGAACAAATTTTGGTCAAGACATGCTTGAATCTGATTGAGAGCATGCCCAGAAAGATTCAGGCAGTGTTAAAAGCCAAAGGTGGATTTACAAAATACTAACAAAATAATAACAATAAAAAAAAAAAAAATTTTAGGAGCGAAACAGTTACAATGCAGTAACATGAGAAGAATCTGCAGAACTAATCATATGCTATATAGTTGAACGTCCAATTCATGTATGAGATAGCCAAGATGATCGTAAAATTATGGTAGTCTCTCGAAGCTGTAGTGGATGGTGAGATATGGAGCCTAAAAGTCAAAAGTTTAGTACTCTTTTGCACGTCAGTGTAGTATTGGGGAGCATAGTGGGCACAGTATTGGGGGCGGCCGAACAAGGTGTTCAGAAGGTAGGGAGGATGATGGAAAAGTAGGAAACTGAGATATCTGTGTGTCAAACTTTGCAAAGGCAAGAGATGGCTAAAAGAAATCCTCATGGCGGTCTGGTCTGAATGAAGAAGATGAGGAAAGAGAATATCTACATCAGAAGAGACAACACTGGATGTAAGAGGCATGGGGCATTGTACTACATGTGAGGAATAAGGATCATTATTTGCTGGCAGCATGATTTTCATCTGATTCACCTTTGTCAGTGTACATGCAAAATAAGTTCTCACTTCAACCCTCTGCTTGTCAGATAGCGGAGGTAGTGAACTAAGCCAGGAACCAAGATGATGTGACAGGAAGCATCTCTCTGCAGGGGTCTGGGCCATTCCCCAGTTCAAGCAAATCTAGCAGACAGCATGGAACCGGCTATTTATAAGGAATTATGAATCGCCCAGCCATCACAGGCACAAACCGGATACATATTTGTGTCCCTGTGGCCACGATTGACTGGCCCGTGGTTTTAGTGTGGTGGTGGGATGCCAGGGAGGGGAGATATACATATCTCCCCACAGAAACCCAGTAACCATGCTTGGACTCTAATTGTAGCCAGAACCCAGGTGGGTCTGTTGGTCCCAGAACCATCTCTTTGTGACCTCATGGTCTGGAGCTATGGGTTTTGTGGGTCCTTGGCTGCCAGCCCAGAAGAGGAGGAGGGGACCCTTCCCAGATGCAGGGAGGGGAGGGACCGGCTACAAGTCAAAAGCCCATGCAAGCCAGCGGGCGGTGTCTTTCTCTGAAAGGGGGGTCACATTGTGCCATGTGTTTGGAGAGACCTGGAAACTGCTGACATCACTGCCCCCACGTGACTGCAGCCAAGACTATTACACCATCCTAACCCAAAGGAACATTCATCTACCCGGTAACTGACTTGTACTCGGTGTAATCCTGTTTGTACCATACTACCTGTATTTGTAACCTCAGACCACTGTATATATTCCTTGTGTATAGTGTGTTATCTAGTGTGCCCTTAAGGCGATTAAATATATAATTTAATCTTGTGCTGTCTTGTATCTTGATCACGAATCCCCACGTCCGTGTTTCGGCCTAGTTATAAGCTACCGCGGGTTGGTTTCTCACCCTATATAATCCCGTTAGCGGACTGGGCTTATAATAAACGAGAAGATGGTGGCAGATAACCGATCTGAGAACGCGCTGTTTCACTGGGGCAGTGAAAAGGCTTTCTCAGCTTGTTGCCTCTCTGTGCCCACGTGGACAGGAGGAGTCTGTGTAAACTGTACCAAGCTGACCTTACATGCTCCTCCGAGAGGGCGTAACGTCATGCCTTGGTAACCAGTGACCATACCGTATCTCGTGAGCTCGACATAGTTGTCGTCAAGCGGGCACGAGGGGTGGTATCCCTCACACTACCCTGTATGTTTTGTAGTATTATAGTGCTGTATGTAATGTTTTCCAAGTATGTCTTTAACAGTAGGACTGGAGGGAATGAGTTTTGGTTGACAATTTGTCATGGGGAGGTGAAAGCAACATTTCAATTTTTGCCTCAAGTAACAGAAAGGCTTGGTGCACCCCTGGGTCTCATGAGAATTAGTAGTCCTCACAGGATCATGCTGTAGCTGGAGGGTCTGTGTGACAAAGATCGTCACAGCGGGGAGAAAACTCCCCTTGCAAAGAAGTGAAGTGGTTAGCCACATCTCTGTGGCTAGTCACTTCAGATTCACATATGTGGTGCTGAAAGTTTAGGGCGGCATAACGGAAGAAAAGGTCATAGTGTAGAGTATGCCATGCTCAGGGAAGCAGGGTTAGTTAGATTAGACAAGCAGCAGTTTTTTAGGTTGTTTGGTGACAAGCCTTCTTTGAAGCAAAAATTTCTTATGTCACTAAGGTGTTAAAATGACTTGTGCGGGGACTATAATTTACTTCAGACATAAATTCAAAATCAACAATAAAAAGTTACATTTTCGGGAGGATTTTTCCCATTTTAATGTGACTGTAAGGGGTTAAATAAAGCCTCTGATATATTGAATAAAACTGATTATAGCACACCCAGCATTCACAATGGCCTGAAACGCGCTGGGTTAGTAGACAAAAGTCCCTGGAAATGATTTTAATATGCTGGCATCTATGATATCCAGCTTGTCTTGCAGTTATCATTGTGAAATAATAAACCACTGTCCTCTCCTCGCCATTAGCTTGTTAACCTTCTTTCCTCCGCTGATTACGCCTCTTTGGATTCTGTAATTGGTGATGACTAGTTTGTCCTCAGAGTTTGATTTTTGTTTGTGGGTAAGCAGATGTTCTGTATATTCTAATTCTCTATGATATTGATGGCAATTGTCTTCATTTTCAGCTTTGTTCATGTTTGTGTTATTGTTACCATGACAAGCATGTGTCATTACTATATCATTTCCTGCATTAAGCCGCGTTCATTTCATGCTCTCTTGTACTGGTGTTTTGTCATTTCTGCTTCCCATCATGTACAAAATAATGCTCTTGTGCTTTCCGGAGATATTTATCATATAATACTGTACTGTTTTCTGAAGTGTCTGTGGCATCACTGTCTTATGAATCATACACGTTAGGCTATGTTCACATCTGCAGCAGTGACATGCAGCGCTATTTTTCCAGTCAATACAACAAACACCACAGGAGAACCCAGTGGCGTACATAGAGAAGTAAGGGCCCCATAGCATGGGTCAAACCAGGCCCCCCAAACGGGTCAGAAGGGTTTCCTCCTAAACCCTTTTCAATGGCCCTTGGGTCATCTTTCCACTGCCTCATTTGCTAAAAGTTGTTCCTTTAGAGGGTGGAGTCCTGACCATGTTTTCCCCTCCAGTAGAAGAGGAGATGATCCCAACTTAGACTGGGCCCCTTCTTGCCCCTGGCCCCATAGCAGTCACATGGTCTTCCGCTATGGTAGTTACGCCCCTGGCAGAACCCAAAGGACCTCATTACAAGTCAATTGGTCCCATCACTGCCGGTCTCTATCATACATCTGACCAGGCAATGCACTGTCCCAGATGAGAACAGAGCTGTAAATAACTGACGGTACTGCACTGGATAAAGCTATGGGGTGTTTCTCACGGGTTGACCTAGGCCCCTTAGTTCCAGTGAAGGGAAATCGTACTGCTTCAGCATACTAAGACATTTTATACAATTGTATGCTTCCACCTTGTGGGGATAGTTTGGAGATGACTCTTTTCTGTTCCAGCATGACTATGGTTGAGTGAATTTGGTGTGGAAGAAATTAAAGACTAGTGATGAGCGGCATAGGCAATATTCAAATTCCTGATATTTCGTTAATTTTTTGCAGAAAATTCGCAATTCCAAAAATCGGCAATGTAATATGCACATATTGCGCACAAAGGCTATATACTAAAAGCCAGGTATGTGCAAGCCAACAACCTATTTATGAGACAAGTATAGTCAGCATACCTTACAATGGCAACCTTGTGCGCAATGAGACATTCAAGACCAGCTCTCATCTGACTCAAGGCTAGTAAGCCTCAAAGTTGTTTGATTTGAGTTGGATGGGCCCCTAGATCATTACCATTAGGGTGACAAAAAAAAGTACATTTTTTTGGGGATGCCAGCTAACTCTTCTCTCACTGCTTAGGAGGGCTGCATAAAATTTTTCAGTTTTCTAATTGTCCTAACATTTTTATTCAATAACCTTTCTATACTGTTTTGTCATGTAAGATCATTTGCATAAACATGGGCATATGGGAAAGACAGGCCAATTAGCAGAATCTGCCTTGTTTTTCAGCTGAAACACTATTTGCATATTTTTCCCATTTGACCATGTTTATGCAAATGAGTTTAGATGACTCTTATACACACACTGCATGACACTTTAATTTTTGCTAACCTTATTATTTTTGCTCTATTGTGAATAAGCAACAAAATCCACAGTGGAAATTTCCCTGTGGAAAATCCACCGGTATTTTTACTTGTGCCATTTTGATACAATTATTATGCCGTTTTTGAATCCAGTTGTCAGCAGTCGATGTAAAGAGGGAGGTACCATATTTTTCTAGCTATAAGACGCACTTTCCCTCCCCCACAAGTCAGTGTGTTCTATAGGGCGAACACTAATGAGCGCTTCTATTATGGAAGCGGTCATTAGTACATTAGGACCGGGAAGCAGTAAATGCAGCGCTCCCTGTGCAGGGTCTGTACTCACTGCTTCCTGGTCTTCTCCTGCAGGCTCCTCATGCTGTGCTGTGACCTGCGCAAAGTGTGAGGATGTTGGCACTCTGCGACCTCACGCTGTGCGATGCTGGGTCACAATGCAGAGCGGCAGGAAGAGCAGGAGATGTAACAGCGGCCCAGAGCAGGAGAGGTAAGTTGATTTTTTATTTTTTTTTGCTTGCTCTGAGCATGGAGGTCTGAATGGGGGTCATTCACATTGAGGTAGTGATTTGGGCTCTAAGCTGAGGTATGATTAACATTGGGGGACTGATTGGTGGCCTGATCTGAGATCTAATAAAATAAAAAAAAATCTTATTTTCCTCCTCTAAAATCTATGTGCATCTTATAGGGTGAAAAATGCCATATATGATGAATATTCTATTTCTCTTTTTTTTTTACTCCATTACTAGGTTTGGCTATTAAAACTTACATGAGTAAAAGTACCCTTTTGAGAGTTTTTTATGGGACGTTTTTTGCTGTGTTAATAGCAAAGGTGTGTTTGCCATTTTTTTAAAAATAAAATGCACCACATATGAAGTGTTTTGTAAAAGGCATTTTTCACCCCAACAACCCTTCACATAGCCTAGGCCCCATCCCCCACCCTTGTGACTTACAACATAAAAAAAAAAAATCCCAAATCTAGTTCAAACTAAAGTCACCTAGTGGGTTCAGTTTTCCTCATACAAAGGAAGCTAAGTTTTCTTTACATACCACCATTTTTCTATATTCCTAATTTTTTATGAATTAATAAATTCCCCCCACATCTGGGACACATCCATTTTCTTGCAAGAATCAGATGACCAAGAAGCAATAATTTGTATATCGTTTGCTCCTTCAACTTAGAGCACTGAAATGAGTTTTGAAATTGCCAATAATTTCAATGATATTTTCCCAGAACTGCTTTATCTTTGGTCATCTAATAAAAAGATGAATCCAGCACAGTTTATATAAAAAAAAAAAAAAAAACACATCATGGTGCAAAAAAGTAAAAAGACAATGCTACTTGTTTCAGACATGTTTCATCTTGGGGCATCTCCACTACATATGGGTACTGTCTACATCCAACCTAGAACATCTTGGGCATTCCGCAGATAAACTTGATCTAAGCATGGCACAAAGTAGAATAATATACTCAATGCAGAATATAAAAAAACTGTAATACTTTATGCTATTTATTATTAAATACTGGTATCTCTTTGCCATTTACTTCTACTTTTAACATTATACTAACAGATTCCATGGCCCTGATGTAACATACCTTCATTTCAGAATTCTGGGGTCCAAAAGTGGCAAAATTGGGCTTTTGCGACTTTTTTGCACTCACTTGCGCAACATTTTATGACTTTTTGCATTTTTACATCACTCGCTCCAGTTTTGTAATGTGGGTGAAAGAGTGGGTGTGGTTGGCTATGTTAATGAGTTTTACTACAGATTTATCATTGCAACTTTTTTTTTTTAAAGTCACAATCTCACTCCAGGAGAAGGATGGAGTAGGAAAACTGGAGTAGCTTCTCTAGACAGAAGTTTTAGGTTTAAGGACAAGCCAAATTTATCAGACAAATAAATTTGGCACTAAGCCCTCCAACACAGACTCAAGCAAAACTGACTTAAAATATTCTCCTCATGATAAATTCTCCCCAATAAATTACCATGTAATAATTATATTACTGTATTTTCCCCTATAAGACACACTTTTTTCCCCCAGGAAGAATGCTGGATCTCCCAAGTGGCGGCATCGTCTGGAGCAGGAGAGGTGAGTAGATTTATTTATTTTTTTGTCTGGTCTTAAGTCTGATTAACCATGGGGGTCTGATCTGAGGTCTGAATAACACTGGGGTTTGATTGGGGGTCTGATCTGAAGACTTATTAACATTGGGTGTCTAATTGGGAGTCTGAGCTGAGGTCTGGTTAAAATTGGGGCTTTGATGGCGCGTCTGAGCTGAGGTCTGATAAACATTGGGGGTCTGATCTGAAGAAGAATATTTATTTTCTTATTTTCCTCCTCTAAAACCTAGGGGGTCTTATAATCATCTTATAGGGCAAAAAAATACGGTAGTTTATTTTTATCCCTCCAATTGACCAACATAATTATCAGTTCATTATTTTGCACCAAAAGTAAATATTTCCATTTAATAATCCAAACCAATGCTTGCAACTGCATATATCTCAAAAACGTTTTTGCATTTTGGACATTTCTTTTTATCTTTTAAGGAGAACCTACACTTACTGTATTTAAATCTTCTGTGTCTCAAGGCATTTTCAGTTTAGGCAACTACCATATATATTCTTGTACTTTTGCTAAAAGCGAATTTATGCTTTAAAGATCCCTTGATACAGTATCATTTGCCATTGAAATTTGCTGTAAATTGAAAATAATTTACGGTATGTTTTTTCACTAACAGGAACCAACATATATTGCCATATGTTACATCATTATAATTCCAGAGCCTGCCTACAACAGATTTCCATTTTAGCCATTGCCCTGTCTAGGCAAAATGTATGGATTAAGATGCTCTCGCTAACACCCAGCGTGAGCCGCTCCTTTGGGTGTTGGCAATTTAACTTCTGCTGATGCCTCATCTTATGTAAACTTTTTAGAAAGGTCACAGTTATAAATAACCTCCTGCTTATTGTAAGTTACAGCTCTGATGTGGGGCAGAAGGGTTTGATGATATACCTGTCCTATTTGGAAACCTATTAAATCCATATATAATATATCATTACTAGGATAATTGCTGGTCCAGCTCCAGGTTTGCATGGCCACTTGGGCTATAGAGTCATGGGGAGCCCCTTAGGCATCAACCCAATA
Source organism: Bufo gargarizans (assembly GCF_014858855.1). Lineage (NCBI taxonomy): Eukaryota > Metazoa > Chordata > Amphibia > Anura > Bufonidae > Bufo > Bufo gargarizans. Next base: position 679,168,689 of record NC_058081.1, read on the forward strand.
TATTTCTACGCAATAATTGTGTCGGTGAAATGTTTTATCGCCATTTTTGCTATGTTTTCTGTGTGCGTTTTTGTAAAAAACGAAAAAACACCTTGTCTGAACATACTCTAAAAAAGGAGACAGACGGCTATATGCAGTAAGTTCTAATTTAACCCCTTTACTGAAATGTGAGTGCTACACTTGTTCAGGAGAATTTTTTTGTTTTTGCCGCCCACATTCACAGCCATATATTTTTTTTATGTCTACGTAGCTGTATGAGGTCTTGTTTTTTTTAAACACAAGCTGTACTTTTTTAGCCACCATTTATTTCATACACGAAATGTCCAGTTTGTATTATTTATGTGCGTTAACCCCTTCCTGACTGCATCATGTAAATATACTGCCGTTTACCCTGATGATCGCGGAGTGCCTGCTTTGGGGGATGGGAGAAGCATGCTTGATGGCACAGCATGCTCCGGCACACAGCGCCAATCGGCAGCATTGGGCTGTCAGTATGACAGGGAGCTGAACAGTGGCGTCGCCAAGGGGGGGCCAGAGGGGGCCACGGCCCCCCCTACATCACGCTGTGCCCCCCCCCCCATGTGCCCCTCCAACTAAAATACCCCCCTAACTGAGGATTCATATTAAGCAATACACCCAAAGTGCTGATTCTGCATTTGGTTGATTGCCAGGGAACCCTTTGACGTAATGATGCCACAGGGGTTCCATGTATATAGGGGTCTTAGAAATGTTCAGAGAATATGTATCTAGTCATCTGTGGACTATCAGTGATCAGTATATGGGGACACCAGGCAATACATAGATAATGTGTGTCCCTGAAAACCTGTACTGTAGCTCATAGTAAAATGTATTATTTAATTGATTATTTAATGTAGTAAATAGTGCAAGTGTAAATGGGGATTGAGGGGGCACACTCAGACGGGAAACACTAATTGGATGGTACAAATTGTATTTTAATACTTTAAAAACACTCCCTTAAAATGAATATAAAATACATATAAAAACATACATCCGTAATCAATATAATGTAAAACACTCCTACACAATGACCTATATGTAGCAGCAACAATGTCCCAATCCACTATTCATGTTGTAGTGGTGGCACTATGGCCTAATGAGTGGTGTCTATGACACTATGGCACTATGGCCTAATGAGTGGTGTCTATGACACTATGGCACTATGGCCTAATGAGTGGTGTCTATGACACTATGGCAAATCCTGATAGCGCAAAAACTTGTAATGATATCCCGTAATGTCCGGAAATGTTAACGCTAGAGGTGTATGACAGTGATAGGACTGACAGTCCTATTTACTTACAGGCTCTTGTAGCTTGTATTCCTAAACAAGAACCGATCTAAACCCGGTCTTACCCTTCTTCACTGCCTGCCTGTAGCACTGGCTTCTCCGGCGGCCGTACACGCGCTCATAGCTACAACCACCATGTCATAATATTGAAGTTTATGAAGATTACAAGAAACCGCACACAAAGCGCAATTCACACTGATGCGTTTGTGATGCGGTTACCTTCCAAATGAGGGTCTGACCTTGCAGTCTTCTCCATCTATTGTTTTTAACGGTATATAAGTGGGATATTTATTATTATAAAGTTCATTTAAGTATGTTTTAATGATAAGCTAGGACAACATAACGGACTAATCCCAATCCACTCCATAAATTAGGATAAGCACAGAAAAGTGGGATTGTGGGTAAGAAAATTTCTGTTATAAAGAGTGAGAATCCACTCACTCAGCTGGCCACTGAGGAAGGGGCGTAAGACCCTGAAACGCGTCTGGTACTGCAGAGTGAGGGAGGATTCACAAAGAGAACAAAGAAGCCAGACAACAAAGTAGAAAGGTGTATAAGAACTACTCCTGACATAGAATCGGAGTGAGAGTCGCATAACAGTGACGTCAACCCAGCGTCTATCCGGTACCCTAGACAACTTGGTCACGTGGGACACCACGCACGGCCGAACACACTACGCGGGACGCTGCGCGTGTACAGCCGCTGGAGAAGCCAGTGCTGCAGGCAGGCAGTGAAGAAGGGTAAGACCGGGTTTAGACCGGGTTCGCACTGAAGCAATACAAGCTACAAGAGCTTGTAAGTAAATCGGACTGCCAGTCGAATTATTGTCATAACATTTCCGGACATTACGGGATATCATTACAAGTTTTTGTGCTATCAGAATTTGCCATAGTGTCATAGACACCACTCATTAGGCCATAGTGCCATAGTGTCATAGACACCACTCATTAGGCCATAGTGCCACCACTACAACATCGTTCCGTCGGGATCTGGCTATTTGGCCACACAAGGAATATAATATATAATTAGGACCCTGATCGGGACTCTGTTGACAATATCATTATATGAATAGTGGATTGGGACATTGTTGCTGCTACATATAGGTCATTGTGTAGGAGTGTTTTACATTATATTGATTACGGATGTATGTTTTTATATTCATTTTATATTCATTTTAAGGGAGTGTTTTAAGTATTAAAATACAATTTGTACCATCCAATTAGTGTTTCCCGTCTGAGTGTGCCCCCTCAATCCCCATTTACACTTGCACTTCTACTTAGGTCCTGAGGGTAGGACCGGAGGGTGAGCACCTTCTCCATACGGAGTGAGGGTGAGCCGCTGTGATCCTTTCTTCTCATTTTAATGTAGTAAATAAATAACAAATAAAAGGTGAAAACATTTTAAATAAAAAAATAAACAAAAAAGTAACTTCCACCCAAAAATTGGCCTTTACGAAAAAATGCTGTACCTGGATGATTATCATCCATGTACAGAGGCTGAGAAACAAAACAAAAAGAAATATAAACTTTTTAAAATGCTGCTTTCCAGAAGGTGAACTTTTGCTCTGATCATGAAGTTCCCAAATCCCTCAGTCATGAGATTAAAGGGGATTTCCAAGACTTGTTACCAATGATCTATCCTCCGGATAGGTCATTAGTATCTGATCTGTTTGAGAAGGCATTGGCGCTCGCAGTAGCGCTGCAGCCTTCCCGCAGCTCACCAAGCATTGTATAGCGGCTGTGCTTGGTATCGCAGCTCAGCCCCATTCACTTACATGGGGCTCAGTTGCGTCTAGGTGGGCCATATAACTGATGAACGTGACGTCATATGGCCCAGGAAAAGCTGTGAGAAGGCTGTCTTGCAAAACCCCTTTAAATAACTCCCAGAAATTGTTCTTTGTCTCCTGTTTGTGTGCTGCTATACAGTACATAATGGTTTGTTTAACACACCTACATATCAATATCTTGATTTATTTCAGCCTTTGTTGTGGTTTCCTTGAAAAGTGCTAACCATTACATACTGGGAAGATCCCACAAGCCCTGGCCAGTCGTACAGCCATCACAATTTATCCGTTGTCAGAGTTCTGCAGATCCTTACACGTGCCCATTTTTCCTGCTTCCAACTCATTATCTTCAAGAACTGACAGTTCACTTGCTGTCTAATATATACCACCCCTTGACAGGCTCCACTGTAATAAGATAATCAATGTTATTCAGGGGCAGGGACGTCAGGTATGTTGAGGTAGGCCTGCCTAGGGTGCCATGAAATCTCAAACATGGAGGGGCGCAAGTTAAATGGAACCTGTCACCAGGAAATTTACTGTCACGCTGGGTTCAGACCTGAGCGTTCGCGATGGAGCGCTCTGTATGCGTGATTGTACGGGCGTTTGCAATCGCGCATACAGAGACAAGCGAACGCCCATTGTCGCACGTTCCCGCTAAAGTCTATGTACGGGAACGCGCGACAAGACGCCCCAAAGAAGCTCATGTACTTCTTGGGGCGTCGGGCGTTTTACAGCGCGATCGTACGCGCTGTAAAACGCTCAGGTGTGAACCCAGCCTCAAACCAGGCTCAATACCTTGTGAGACTGGCTCCACTAAATGTAATGATGCATGTCAGGCCTCATGCACACGGCTGTCATTTTGGTCCGCATCCGAGCCGCAGTTTAGGTGGCTCAGATGCGGACCCTTTCACTTCAATGGGGCCGCAAAAAATGCTCCGTTCCACTGGTCCGCAAAAAAAATATAACCTGTCCTATTCTTGTCTGTGCTTTGCAGACAAGAATAGGCAGTTATATTGAAGGCTGTCCGTGACGCTCCGCAAATTGCAGAACGCACACGGACGCATCCGTGTTTTGCGGATCCGCCATTTGCAGACAGAAAAACATACAACGGTCGTGTGCATGTAGCCTCACTTGGGCCCCTTTCACACGGGCGAGTATTCCGCGCGGATGCGATGCGTCAGATGAACGTATTCCACCCATTCATTTCTATGGGGCTGTGCACATGAGCGCTAATTTTCACGCATCACTTGTGTGTTGCGTGAAAATCGCAGCATGCTCTATGTTGTGCATTTTCCACGCAACGCAGGCCCCATAGAAGTGAAAATCGATCAATTGCGTGAAAATCGCAATTGCGATTTTCATGCACGGTTGCTAGGAGACAATCGGGATGGAGACCCGATCATTATTATTTTCCCTTATAACATGGTTATAAGGGAAAATAATAGCATTCTGAATACAGGATGCTAAGTACAATAGCGCTGGAGGGGTTAAATTTTTTTATTTAACTCACCTTAATCCACTTGCTCGCGCAGCCCGGCATCTCTTCTGTCTGTCTTCTGTGCTGTGTGCAGGAAAAGGACCTGGGGTGACATCACTCCGGTCATCACATCATCCATCACTATGGTAAAAGATCATGTGATAGGACCATGTGATGACCAGAGTGACGTCACCACAGGTCCTTTTCCTGCACAAAGCACAGAAGACAGACAGACAGAAGAGATGCCGGGCTGCGCGATCAAGTGGATTAAGGTGAGTTAAAATTTTTTTATTTTTTTTAACCCCTCCAGCGCTATTGTACTATGCATTCTGTATTCAGAATGCTATTATTTTCCCTTATAACCATGTTATAAGGGGAAATAATACAATCTACAGAACACCGATCCCAAGCCCGAATTCATTACACACAACTGAAGTAGTTCAAGCCTTTTATTGTTTTAATATTGATGATTTTGGCATACAGCTCATGAAAACCCAAATTTCCTATCTCAGAAAATTTGCATATTTCATCCGACCAATAAAAGAAAAGTGTTTTTAATACAAAAAAAGTCAACCTTCAAATAATTATGTTCAGTTATGCACTCAATACTTGGTCGGGAATCCTTTTGCAGAAATGACTGCTTCAATGCGGCGTGGCATGGAGGCAATCAGCCTGTGGCACTGCTGAGGTGTTATGGAGGCCCAGGATGCTTCGATAGCGGCCTTAAGCTCATCCAGAGTGTTGTGTCTTGCGTCTCTCAACTTTCTCTTCCCAATATCCCACAGATTCTCTATGGGGTTCAGGTCAGGAGAGTTGGCAGGCCAATTGAGCACAGTAATACCATGGTCAGTAAACCATTTACCAGTGGTTTTGGCACTGTGAGCAGGTGCCAGGTCGTGCTGAAAAATGAAATCTTCATCTCCATAAAGCTTTTCAGCAGATGGAAGCATGAAGTGCTCCAAAATCTCCTGATAGCTAGCTGCATTGACCCTGCCCTTGATAAAACACAGTGAACCAACACCAGCAGCTGACATGGCACCCCAGACCATCACTGACTGTGGGTACTTGACACTGGACTTTAGGCATTTTGGCATTTCCCTCTCCCCAGTCTTCCTCCAGACTCTGGCACCTTGATTTCCGAATGACATGCAACAGTCCAGTGCTGCTTCTCTGTAGCCCAGGTCAGGCGCTTCTGCCGCTGTTTCTGGTTCAAAAGTGGCTTGACCTGGGGAATGCGGCACCTGTAGCCCATTTCCTGCACACGCCTGTACACGGTGGCTCTGGATGTTTCTACTCCAGACTCAGTCCACTGCTTCTGCAGGTCCCCCAAGGTCTGGAATCGGTCCTTCTCCACAATCTTCCTCAGGGTCCGGTCACCTCTTCTCATTGTGCAGCGTTTTCTGCCACACTTTTTCCTTCCCACAGACTTCCCACTGAGGTGCCTTGATACAGCACTCTGGGAACAGCCTATTCGTTCAGAAATTTCTTTCTGTGTCTTACCCTCTTGCTTGAGGGTGTCAATGATGGCCTTCTGGACAGCAGTCAGGTCGGCAGTCTTACCCATGATTGCGGTTTTGAGTAATGAACCAGGCTGGGAGTTTTTAAAAGCCTCAGGAATCTTTTGCAGGTGTTTACAGTTAATTAGTTGATTGAGATGATTAGGTTAATAGCTCGTTTAGAGAACCTTTTCATGATATGCTAATTTTTTTAGATAGGAATTTGGGGTTTTCATGAGCTGTATGCCAAAATCATCAATATTAAAACAATAAAAGGCTTGAACTACTTCAGTTGGTGTGTAATGAATCTAAAATATATGAAAGTCTAATGTTTATCAGTACATTACAGAAAATAATGAACTTTATCACAATATGCTAATTTTTTTTGAAGGACCTGTATTTTATCAAAGAAAAATGCATTGTTCTAGAATTTTACCACATGACAGGAGGCTTCATATTTTGCATATAACTCTCTTTACTTACTCCACATAGCAGTAAAGAAACAGTTAAAAACGGTAACCAATCAAAATGCAATAGGAGGTATAGTATGCCCAGCCGTGAAACTCCTCCTCCTCTTTCTTTACTGCTCCATCAGGCAGACAGGTCAGAGTTTCCAGCTCTTCCCTTTATGGTGTGATGGGATGTGTACTTTCCATTTGGGGTTTTGTCTTCTAACCTATGTTGTAGTGTATAAGGTCTACTACCCTATTTGGGGGGGTTTGTTTCTCCTGTGAAGTGTTTTTTCCTCGGCAGGGTCTCCTGTTCCTGTTGGCCGCCTTTCTCCCCCCCCCCCACCAACCCACCATTGTCTCGCGCGCTTCTCGGCGGGTTTTCGGTTCGGTCCGCCTTCCTTTCCCTGGGGTAACGTTCACCCCGTCTGCCCACATTACTTCGCGGTCTCTCACCGCGTTATCTCCACTGGCGCTCGCGGGATTTCCTCTCCTTCAGGCGTCTGCGGCGGCCATCGCGATCTCGTATCGCGAGATCTGAGGCCGCCATCTTGGATACCCTGGACTCCGTTTGTGCCGTGCTCGGCTCTGTTGTCTCGGACCGGATAAGTCTGTCAGGCGATCAGGCAGGGGTCTCCAGGTCAGTGGCCGTTTGTCCAGGCCTCAACACTGTAGGGTTCATTCCCTGTGCTTCGGGGTGACGCCCCTAACTTGCTGCTGCTGCAGAGGTGTGAGCCATACATCCTCTATCCCTGGGTGCTGCCCAGCGGCTAAAATCCCAATATACCCTGCTGGGGTTATAGGTACTGCTGGTACCGTCTCTATATATACTGACCCCTAGCCGACCTGCCCTGTGCCATGTGTGCTGTTGGACAATGGACCAGAACGCTGCACATCTTCAGGCCATGATTAATGAGGCCATTGCTGCCTCGATGGAGAAGGCTTTCTCCAGGATTATGACGGCGGCTGATGGGCCTAATGACCTCGCTGAGGTCCAGCACCAGGACTACGATTCCGAGGCTTCGGAGTCACAGGCTCGTGCTGACACTCGGCCACTAAAACGCCACTGGAAAGGCGAGAAGGGGTCCGCCAACCCGGACAGGGGCAAGGCCCCTGCTAAGCGAGACAAACCAACTCCTCCCGCCCCCTCGCCTGGGCACCACTACTCCTCGGACGAGGAGGATAAGCTATCTCCCTCCATGAATATAGTGGACTCGTGGCAGGCCGCGGACTCCGACACTCCGGAGGACGCATGGGGCTCGGATGACGGGGCATTCTCCGGTGACCGAGGGGGCACCTTTCTCGAAAACGTCCAGCTACCTGACGACCCGGCACCACCGCTGGAGGATGGGGAAGCCATCCTGGACCCCTCCGGCCAACGTCTTTTCGACCCGAGAAACATTCGTCACCCACGTTCAGGGGACTGGACGCCTCCGGATCACCTCGCAAAGTTTATGCATCTATGGCTGCGCAAGCCTATGGACAAGACGGTACGCAACCGTTTGCGCTCAGAATGCCCTCGCCCTTCACTACCCGACTTCGTGGCGCAGACTCCGGAGTTCGACCAGATCATGACCACCTTTATGTCTAGGGGTGGTCGTGACCCCCGCAAAGGGGTTGAGAGGGCATTCCATGGCGTACAAGATAAATTGCTGGACTCCATCGGCCCACTTTCCCGCATCTTGTACTTGGCGGATGATGCCCTAGCGCGATCGGAGGAGTTTGACGCTAATATGGTTCGTGAATGGGCTCACAACATTAGAGAATGGGCACAACGGTGCTTCTGTTTTGTGGGCAATGCCAACGTAGCCCTCTCTTCTGAGAGGAGGAAAGCAGCATTACTCCGTCTGGACGGAAAATTGGTGGAATTGGGCACCAAAGAACTAGGGCCACTGGCACAGGGCAAGCTCTTCGGTGAGGCTTTTCTGAAGGAGCTCAACAGACATGTGAATGTCTTTACGTCGCTTAACAAAGCGCAGACCTCCATGAAGCGGGTCTTCCGGGGCAACCCCCAGAGGGGTGTTTTTGGAAGGGCTGGCCGCCACAGGGGCCGTGCAGCCAGCCGATTCTGGCCTTCTGGCCCCAGTACACAGAGACCTCAACCGTTCTACGCAGAAGTGGGCTATAGACAGCCTTTCTCCTTCACCAGAGGAGCCGACAGAGGTCGTGGATCACGTGCCCAGGGGCAGGGCTCGCTTCAACTCCACCGGTAAGTCGTCATGTGATGCATGTACCCCTTCCCACTCATACAGCAGGTCGTATTTCCCTTTGTTTTCAGAACTGGGCAGCTATCTCGTCGGACGCGTGGATCCTCCAGACGGTGCAGGGCTACGTCATAGACTTCGTGGACCTCCCGGACCAGTCGATCCAGCCGCACCCTTTCGTCTGCTCCGCAGAGGACGGCAGGTTGATCGAGAACGAGCTACTAGAGCTCCACTCCAAAGGTGCTGTGGAGCCCGCGCACGATCAGGGGGGCTTTTTCAGCAATATTTTCCTGGTAAAGAAGAAGACCGGGGACTTCAGACCAGTCATAAATTTAAGAAGGCTCAACGCCTACGTTCGGTACAGGCACTTCAAGATGGAGGACATACACCTTCTGAGGGACCTCCTCCGAGACGGAGATTGGTTCACGAGACTGGACCTCAAGGACGCGTACTTGTCGGTACCTGTCCACACGACCTGCCGACGTTTCCTCAGATTCCTGAGGCAAGGCCTTCCGTGGCAGTTCACGTGCCTCCCTTTTGGCCTCAGTTCAGCCCCGTGGTGTTTCACCAAATTGCTGAGGCCTGTGGTCGCACATCTTCGTGCTCGAGGAATTCGGTGCATTATATACCTGGATGACCTGCTTCTGTTTTGCGACGACAGGTCCGGACTGACTCAGCACACACGCTTTACCGTAGACTTCCTGACCTCACTGGGTTTCGTGGTGAACTTCCTGAAGTCGCAATTATCCCCGACTCAGACCGTGCAGTTCCTGGGTTTCGAGATAGACTCCAGGTCCAGCACGCTACGTTTACCGGCGACAAAAATCGCTGCTATCAAGAAGGAGCTACGCAGAGTCATTCGCTGCTTCTCCATCCTCACTCCGTACTCTGGCTCGGATTGTAGGTCTACTGTCCGCTTCCATCCAGGCGATATTCCCGGGACCACTCCACTACAGGGCGATGCAACGTCTGAAGACCTCCTTTCTCCACCGGAATCCTTCCTACGATCAATCGATCCCGATAACGGAGGAGGTCAGGGAGGAATTCAGATGGTGGCTCGACAGCATGGAGGCTTGGAACGGCCGAGCCATCTTCGGGAGCTCTCCCGACGTCGTTCTGGAATCAGACGCCAGCCTTTGGGGCTGGGGCGCGACGGGCGAAGGCAGGTCAACAGGAGGCGCCTGGACCTCTCTGGAGAGTCTTCTCCACATCAACTGCCTGGAACTGCTGGCGGGGTCGTTCGCTATCCGCAGTCTGGCGAAGGACAGGTCGCACTGCTGTATTCTCCTACGGATGGACAACGTCTCGGCGGTCTGCTATATCAACCGCCTGGGCAGAGCCCGGTCCCGGCTCCTGTCGGAGGCGACAAAGGAGATCTTCGATTTCTGCCTTCCCCGCAATATTTCACTCAAGGCGGAATACCTTCCGGGAGAAACGAATCTGACGGCAGACTGGTTCTCGCGTCACTGGAGGGACAGCAGCGACTGGAGACTGGATCCTCAGATCTTTCAGCGGCTCTCGGTCAGGAGGGGCCCCTTCCGACTGGATCTGTTCGCTTCCCGCAACAACAGACAGACTCCAGCCTACTTCAGCTGGCTCCCGGATCCGGAGAGCTTGGCGGTGGACGCGTTTCTCCAACAGTGGCCAGCCGAGGGAGCGTACGCTTTTCCCCCTTTCACCATGATAGCGCGGACAATTCAATACCTGAGGAATCAACGCATTTCTCTTCTGCTCGTCGCTCCCCTTTGGCGGGGTCAACCGTGGTTCCCGGACCTCCTGGCGCTCTCCTACATCGATCCGTTGCTCCTACCGTCTTTCCCGATGCTCCTCACGGATCCGAAAGGGAATCCGCATCCCCTGGTACTCGAGGACCGTCTCCTTCTGGTGGCTTGGGCTCTTTCAGGGGAGCCTGGCAGACCAGCGACTTATCGCAGACGGCTAGAGACCTCATATGGGACTCCTGGGCGCCCGGAACTAGAAGATGTTACCTATCAGCTTGGGATTCCTGGTCCTCTTGGTGCAGTGAACGGGACTTCGATCCATTTACGGCACCTGTGACCGCCATCCTGAATTTTCTTTCACATCTATTCTCTTTGGGTCGCTCCTATCGTTCTCTCAACGTGGTGCGTTCCGCTATTTCGGCGGCTCACGTTCCCTCTTTGGGGATCCCGGTTGGGAGGGATCCACTGGTTTGCCGTCTACTTAGGGGTATACGGTTGCAGAGACCACCGGGACCCAAATATTCTCATCTCTGGGATGTTGAGTTGGTTCTACAGTTTCTGAGAGATTGGCCGACTAATAACAACCTCTCTCTCAGACAACTGTCGGTCAAGTTGACTCTGTTACTATGCCTCGTTTCTTTCCGTCGGGTTTCGGACGTGCGGGCTTTCGACGTCGACGCCTTTTCGGTCTCTCTGGAGGGAGTTACTTTTCGGGTGTCTGGACGTACCAAATCGGACTCTACGTCAGTTTTTTATCCCTTCTTTGCCTCGGAACCGCAACTTTGTGTCGTTTCTGCCCTACGTCGGTACGTAGAAGTCACGTCCGCGCTTCGAGTCTCTGCCTCGGGACAGCTTTTGGTGTCCTACGTTAGGCCTCACGTTCCCATCTCGACTACAACACTCGCCAGATGGATACGGTGGCTTCTGTCTCTGGCAGGGGTGGACCCCACATTCGGTTCGTGGGGCGGCTGCTTCGTCGGCCTTCTCGGCGGGCGCTTCTCTAACGGACATCCTTCATTCGGCGGACTGGTCGAGAGAGTCTACCTTCCGGACGTTCTACTTCCGCCCGAGCGCGTGAGCGGCTATGTGTCTTGTGAATCAGCGTTAAAAATGCAAAATATGAAGCCTCCTGTCATGTGGTAAAATTGAAGATTATGCTAGCGTTAGTGTACTTATAATCTTAATTTTAGTAATGACAGGAGGCGAGTATTTTCCCACCTCTTTTCCCACCCTTGGTGAGTACTCGCGGGTAAGTATATTGTTCCTTCCCTTTCGGGTTGGAGGTTTTGGTATGTATTGTGTTTTAGCAGTCATGGTTCATTTAACTGTGGTGTCATTTGCTGTCATTATGTGTGGGTCGTTCCTGCAAACAGGTTCAGAATCAGTTCCTAACCCATTTCACGTTCTTTTTTCAGTGTAAATCCTCGAGGTTAACGGCTCGGATTCAGGGAGGTTTTTCAGTGTGGATCGGCCTTCGTCTCCTGGAGATCTCTGTGCGTGCAAAGGGCCTTTTGATGCCGGTTACAGTTTATTCCGGATCTTCCTTCATACCTTGCAGCTCCAGGGGAAGGGATTCATTCGGTGGTTCGTGTTTTAAGGGACATTGACTTATGATTGTCCAGTTTTTCTGATGTCGCTTACGAAAGAGGAGGAGGAGTTTCACGGCTGGGCATACTATACCTCCTATTGCATTTTGATTGGTTACCGTTTTTAACTGTTTCTTTACTGCTATGTGGAGTAAGTAAAGAGAGTTATATGCAAAATACTCGCCTCCTGTCATTACTAAAATTAAGATTATAAGTACACTAACGCTAGCATAATCTTCAATTATCGACTGTTTCCTTCTTCTTCCACCTTTTTCTAAACTAATTTGCTCTCTCAAATTTGTGAAAAATCTATCTTGTGAGACCAAGATGGGCTGTCTGCTCACTGAAAGATCAAATTACAACATCCCAGAGAAGTTTATGGAGAGAGGAGGTGGGGAAAGAAACAAAGAGACAGACACAACACAGGCATGATTCTGCAGATTTAGCAGCTAATATCACGTTTTCTCTCACCCCAAGTGCTTTATTCATGCACCTCAGTAATTCTCTAAGGGGCCATTCACACAGTGGATTTTGACACTGTGTGAATGAACCATAGTTTGAGCCACTGTGGTTTCTGCCGCTGTTGTTCATTTTGTAGACCACAAACCCGCTTGTAGCTGAGCTCCATGAATGACACTTCCCTTTTACATCTCAAATTCTCAGACAGCTGAGAATTAGAGATGCAGCATGCAAAGTAGAAAACTGATAAAAATGTCCGATACACGTCATATGAGGGTCAGATATAGTGCGATCATTCATGGCAGCTTATTCTGAAATTTACCTGAAATGGTAAGTATGCTTTAATTGGTCATTTGCATGCATTAAAAGTATTTTTTCTAGAATTAAGAAATGGATCAGTCAAGTGAAAGATACCACTACACACATGATGCTGAGCTAGCCCTACCAGGCATTGTGCCCGGTGTAAAAGTGAATTTTCTGATTACAGATGCGCTTTAACAAAAACTGTCTACTGTTACATTTTCTGTGCAACTGCCCCGACCTGTGTCCTAGCAACTGGTTACACATGTAGACAGGGCTGCATTTACAACAATGCACATGATGGCACGTGCCTCGGGCGTCAGAAAGTGGAGGAGTGAGCACGTCACAGGGAGAACTAATGACTTATGTTGATTCTTTCACCTTAATGCTGCTTCTCAGTGGCTTCAGGGCAGATCTCCTTATCACTAACTTTAGTTTATTGCAGCTACAAGTCAGGAGATTTAACCCTCACACTGCTTATCTAACGTAACAGTAAACTCTTCAGGAAGGCTATGTGAGGTGTAAATCCCCTGACTTGGTGCTGCAGTTAACAAAAGTAAGTGATAAGGAGACATCAGAGCAGTCAGATAAGGATAAAGGCCAGTGAGGCCAGTAAGGCCATATTACCCATATGTACATTGCTAACTAGCAGAGGGAGTTGCTCTTCCTTTCACACAACAGACCATTCCATAACACACTGACACCAAAGCAGTAAAGCTCCTATGTATAATAACTGGGGAAAAAAAGATACAATGGCCATAGAGCAAAGGTAATCACTGTTACACTTATTTTTGTTCCAACCTATGAACATAGATGCATTGTACAACTCACAGATGATGTCAGAGTCCTGTCTGGTTTTCTTGCAGAGCCACTGGATGGGGCATGCTATGATTTTTCCAGTTATAACATACACAATCCATCGATGGGGATGCCTCAGACTTGTTTTACTAGCAGCTCTGTAAGGGTATATTTAGATGACATCTTTGTAATCTTTTCTGTACCTCTGCCATACACATACGGCGGAAGTCCGGTCTCTAAAGATGGTACTTGCTTTCAAGTGCAGCAGGCGCCAAAGCTGCTGAGTTTCTGTTTCAAACAGCAGACACCCAATTGTGACCGAGGCATCTGAGGTGACTTTCATCTGAAGCACTGTACTCCTAGGGCCCGAATCCCTGTGCAGGGAAGCCTCTTATTTTCTGCAATAGCCTGGGTCTCTCTGAAGAAACCCATGCTTTTGCAGTTGTAGTTCCTATGGAGACCCGCAGGTGGCAGGGCTCCATAAGAACATAGCAAATCTGCAATACATTGCAATGTATTGGAAAAGCTATCTAAACTTTGCTTGGCATAGCCATTTAGGGTGATAAAAAAAAGAAATAAAAGTTTTAAAAATAAATAAAAATATTTTAACACTGACAATTGTAAAGTTATGCACATGGGAAGGAATAATGCAAGTCACCCATACATACTAAAAGGTAACACTGACATGGAAAAGGATCTAGGAATTTTAATAAACAGCAAACTAAGCTGCAAAAAACAGCGTCAGGCAGCTGCTGCCAAGGCCAATAAGATAATGGGTTGCATCAGAAGGGGCATAGATGCCCGTGATAAGAACATAGTCCTACCACTTTACAAATCACTAGTCAGACCACACATCGAGTACTGTGTACAGTTCTGGGCTCCTGTAAACAAGGCAGACATTGCAGAGCTGGAGTGGGTCCAGAGGAGGGCAACTAAAGTAATAACTGGAATGGGGCAACTACAGTACCCTGAAAGATTACCAAAATTAGGGTTATTCACTTTAGAAAAAAGACGACTGAGGGGAGATCTAATTACGATGTATAAATATATCAGGGGTCAGTACAGAGATCTATCCCATCATCTATTTATCCCCAGGACTGTGACTGTGACGAGGGGACATCCTCTGCGTCTGGAGGAAAGAAGGTTTGTACACAAACATAGAAGAGGATTCTTTACGGTAAGAGCAGTGAGACTATGGAACTCTCTGCCTGAGGAGGTGGTGCTGGTGAGTACAATAAAGGAATTCAAGAGGGGCCTGGATGTATTTCTGGAGTGTAATAATATTACAGGCTATAGCTACTAGAGAGGGGTCGTTGATCCAGGGAGTTAGTCTGATTACCTGATTGGAGTCGGGAAGGAATTTTTTATTCCCCTAAAATGGGGAAAATTGGCTTCTACCTCACAGTTTTTTTTTTTTGCCTTCCTCTGTATCAACTTGCAGGATGACAGGCCGAACTGGATGGACAAATGTCTTTTTTCGGCCTTATGTACTATGTTACTATGTAAATATCAAAATTCTAATCACCCCCTTTCCCCATAATTAAAATAAAAACATCATAGCCATTGCTGCGTCCCAAAATGCCTCATCTATTAAGATATAAACGCATTTGTCCTAAATGGTGAAAAAAAAATCTAAATGGCTCATTTGCCTTTTTTTCGTCACTTGACCTCCCCCCCAAAAAGCATGAGAGTCAGATATTGGAGATTTAAAAAAATAAAGTTATTTTTTTAGTATTAAAACACAAGAAAAAACTATATAAATGTGGTATAGTTGTAATTGTACTGACCCAGAGAATAAAGGTTTCAGGTCAGTTTTACTACATATGGGATGGCGTAAAAACAAAACCCATAAAATTGTGGTGGAATTGGGATTTTATCCCAATTCCACCCCATTTGGATTTTTTTTTTCCAGCTTCCCACTACATAGTATGCAATATTAAATGATGCCAATAGAAAGTGTAACTTATCCCGAAAAAAAAAACCCAAAAAACTCAAATGGGAAAATTAGAAAAGTCGAGGCTCTGGGAAGGCAGGGAGTGAAAAATAAAAATGCAGAAATAGAAAATTGCAGGGTGCTGAAGGGGTTAATCACACAGCCAAAATTGCATTAAAAAGGCTTTTAAAACCGCATTCAGTTTTACTGAGGTTCCTGTTTCTGTTCATTTGTATACACTAGATGACCAATAACCATATCACAAAACTCAGAAATCATTTTATGTCATAATAATGATAATAATAATAATAATAATAATTTTATGTAGCTACTGTACACCCTCAAGTCTTTAGGCAGCTTCAGCCAAACGAATAGGAGGTGCTTCCTGTGCACTTCAGGGAGGCACTCGTTGGTTGTGAAAAGGAGAGTAGACATGCAAAGGCAAGACCATTGAGTCTGCAACGTAAGTGCATTAAGAACTTCCCACTGCCCTCTTTACACCCTCCCCTCTGCACATGGTAAGGGGAGGGAAAACAATATCAGGTTAAGAAAACTTAGAACAAGTTTGCATGAGCAACACTTTTGCCAAGAAACCATCCTCCTTATACGTTAATGCAGGCAGCGGAGTGGCATGTTATAAGATACAGCTTCCACTGCTTGTTTCTGCAGCTAAGGTTGCTCCCCATTCACACACTACATACATACATATTAAATGTGACTATATTACACTATATTGTGCCATGGATTGGCATCTATCAAGCACCTTTAGGGACAAGACTTCAATAATCACCCATAAAGATCCAAACCCCTTTTGTGATATTAGCATAGCATAATGTAAGGGACTGTGGGCGTGGATCCACTGTGCCAACTAACCAGTTTGGCTTTGGGATAGACCTAAGGGCATTGTCCTGGAGGTACTCTGGTATTCCCCCTTAACCCCTGTGCAGGGACCCAGACAACCTTACTTCAGGAACCAACCAAATCACTGATGGATCAGGAAACACTCATAATCAGGAAACAGGCCAAGGTCTGGGTAGGCGGAGTTTGTGCATATTCAAAAAACTAATCTGAGGTCAAGGCAGGCAGAGAGTATCAGTCGGTAAACAGGCAAGAGTAAGGTACACGGGCAGAGAGTCAGAACTGCACACCTTCACTGGTTAACTAGAACAAAAGGAACCTAAAGCTCAGTCATCTTCCACCTTAAGAGCTGGGGAACTTGCACACCCTAGAGATAAGCCAGGAGGCCTTTACAGAGAAGTGTAGGCTGCAGCCTGCAGACACCACTTGGGATGCCAGTGACCGGTACCGCTGCTGGCATGTAGTATAGGGTAAGTGGAGCCTGACCGCCGACACAAGGAGAGAATGGTGAGCAACATGGCACCTGTGCCTGCCCGGAGCAACGGAACAGCGGTGTGCGTGTGGGGCACTATGGTAAGACTTAAAGGGAACCTGTAACTGGGATTTTGTGTATAGAGCTGAGAACATGGGCTGCTAGATGGCCGCTAGCACGTCCGCAATACCCAGTCCCCATAGCTCTGTGTGCTTTTATTGTGTAAAAAAACAATTTGATACATATGCAAATTAACCTGAGATGTGTCCTGTACGTGCGATGAGTCAGGGACAGGACTCATCTCAGGTTAATTTGCATATGTATCAAATCGTTTTTTTACACAATAAAAGCACACAGAGCTATGGGGACTGGATATTGCGTATGTGCTAGCGGCCATCTAGCAACCCATGTCCTCAGCTCTATACACAAAATCCTGGTGACAGGTTCCCTATAAGTTTTAG
The DNA here is from genome assembly GCF_014858855.1 of Bufo gargarizans. Taxonomy (NCBI): domain Eukaryota; kingdom Metazoa; phylum Chordata; class Amphibia; order Anura; family Bufonidae; genus Bufo; species Bufo gargarizans. The sequence goes on from NC_058081.1 coordinate 679,185,992, forward strand.
CTGAAAAACATTGGCGGGGACATGCATGTTTAAGACTTTGACTTGAGCCTCCAACAGAGTTTGTCCCGAGTTTGTCCCCTGGCATTGCTGGAGAAACATTCTCACTCTCATTGCTCTCGTACGCCCGGAGACACACAGCAAATATATGAGCAGCATATGAGCACTTCTGGGCCTTAGTAAACCCGAGTCAAAAGTTTAACCAGTGGGGCTGTTTTCTTCTGTAAATGAGGCTCATAAGCATTCCCCAGAAAAAGTGTAAAAAAAAATAGCAATATGTAGACTTTTATGGCCTGGGACTTATGTAAAAGATATACAGAAACATAAGAAAAAATATAAAAAATACAAAGGAAAAAATGCCTACACCAACCCATAGCAGCCCCACTCGAATAATACTATACTATACATATCTGTCAATAAATGGGTAGCCATGTAATGCAGCTTCAAGACTAAGTTTAAATGTTTTTCTCTAAAGTAAGGTGATCTGACCTGTTGCTTGGGCCACATTTGGGTTACAACTAAAGAGTCAGACTGTGTTCACATTATGTTTTTGAACCACATTTAACACATACACATGACCTATAGTTTAAACAAAGGGCTCAGACCAATCATACAGTGGCATTTGTCATCATAGGGTTCCATTGTAAAAAAAAAAATATATTTGTTAAAGTATACATTTATTTTCTCTGTAGGATAGAAAAGCAGGATGACAGGCCGAACTGGATGGACAAATGTCTTTTTTCGGCCTTATGTACTATGTTACTATGTAAAATTCTAATCACCCCCTTTCCCCATAATTTTCTATTGAGGGCCTATCCTCAGGATAGGTCATTAGAACCTGATTGTTGATGGTCTGACAACCAGGACCCAGACCAATCAGCTGTTTGAACTCACCGGAGCACTGTGGCCTTCTCGCAGCTTACCCTAGGCCACTGAAGACACGTTCATTGGCCATGTGGCCTAGGCGCAGCTCAGTCACATTCAAATGAATGGGAGATGCGATATCAAGAACAGCTGCCATCAAATAGACACTAGGGTTTTCTAGGTTCCTGTGTATGGGCATCTCTACCATTAAGAGGTGCCCATATGGATAGGAGTTAGGACCAGGAGCAGGGTTTTATAGGTGGTGACCCTTTTCCTTTCCTAGCGGTGAGGCCTAGTGTCTTTACCCTTCCTTCTTGTTGTCTTTTGGTGTTCTCCCCTATTACATCCATGACAGAAACTCCCTTAAACTTTGTAAAGTAATATTCCAAGTGTGCCCTAGGTTCACTCAGGCCTCAAGACACCCACTTGCACAATTAGCTACAACACCTTGGACAACCGCTTTAAGGTCAGAAACCATGTAATGTGACAAATATTCAATATTGAGATACATCTGGAGGTCCCTGGAAGGGGGCAAATATTTTTCACTCTGCATTATATAATAAAGCTTGTTATTCCCATATGATAATGGGTTCTGATGGTTCTGTAAAATGTCTTTCTTCCTTCTTCAGTCACATGACAGCAGCCATAATGCTTATTTTTACTATGGTCATAATTTAAATAGTGCTTCCCATATATTATGCAAATTCATACTAGAAGAAAGCACGTCCGCATTACCCATGTTAATATACAGTACATATGCTCATAACATACCTTATATTATCATAATATCCCCTAAACAACATTTATAGGGGATATATTATATATGTCATGTGCCACAGAAAGACAAATCTTCCCTCACACAGTTCCTCCAAGCTGGGTGATCCAGATAGACAGCCGATATTGGAAATAGCCACCATGGAGGTCAGTGCAGGTGGCAGAATTGTGGGTGCTATCAGCTTTTTATTTGGCTCCCCACTTAGGGAAAGTTCACCTCAATGTTATTTTTACGTTCTTCTGATCCTTTAGAAGAGCAGAAAAAAAACAAAAAAAAACAAAAACGGATCCTCTAAAAATACAGATCCTGTGCATAGGTTATACACATTTGTCATCTGTTGTTTTTTTTTAGACCATGCATGCATCTGTTTTTTTCTTTATTTTTCTGCTCTTCTGACAGATCAGAAATATGGAAAATAAAAGTGATGTAAACCTTGACTTAGGCTTCGGCTACGCGGTGAACCTGACGTGGCCAGGATTGCAGGGGCATCGCAGTCTTGCACTAATCCTATAGAAATAATTGGGATTGCATTGTGACTTGCATATTTACTGTGATCTCCACAACACGAGTGGCAAGAAATCCAGCAGTGGATTTTTGACAACTTTGTCTGCGCCTCTGACAAATGCACTTTAATGGAAGCTGCAATCTGTTTCTCTAATTATACAACAGCCACCGGACATGTATTTCTGAATCTATACTAGCTAATTAGCATACTTCATTTAATGCATTTTCATTCACATTTAAAGGCATGTGTGTACACGCATCTGATGATAATTTAGGAGCGCTCCGTACAGTATTAGAATGTATTGGCTCCGATGAGCCAAAGTTATAGCTTTGCGAAGTCTTGCGAGACTTCGGGTAATAACTTTAATTTCTACTGTAAAAAACCTTTTACCGAACTCAGGTTCGGTTCCAAGTGCTAATAACTTTGGCTCATCGGAGACAATACATTCTAATGCTGTACGGAGCACTCGCTAACAAAGTTTTATGCAAATCAACTTTGGATGTTTCATCCGAAGTCGATTCCCTCATCCCTAGTCTCAATCACTGATGGAAATCACTGCCTTATGCCTCTTTCACATATGATTGTTTTGGTAAGTGATTTCTATAGTGATTTTTAGCCCAAACCAGGGGCAGCTCTAAACACAGAACTTTCCCTTATACCTCATGTCTGTGGAGGCTCCACTCCTGGTTTTGGCTCACAGTCACTGACGGAAATCACTGACCAAACACTGACTGTGTGAATAAAGTTGTCTCACTACAGTAAATGGCATTTATCATGTAGAGAAAGTAGAGTAAGTACAAGGCACTTACTAATGTATTGTGATTGTCCACATTGCCTCCTTTGCTGGCTTGTTTCATTTTTCCATCACCTTATACACTGCTTGTATCCAGGGGTTACGAGCACCCTGCAATCCAGCAATGGTGGTCGTGTCTGCACACTATAGGAAAAAGCCCCAGCCTATGTGCATTCCTATAGTCCCAGCCAGACAGGCAGTGTATAATGCGATGAATCAAGCCAGGAAAGGAAGCAATATGGACAATCAATGCAAACTATTTTTGATTAGCTTGTTCAGTAGATTGGAGGGGTTTCAGATATAGAGCTATAGGTCAAAAGAAAGATCTGTCCCCTGGTCTGTTTATACCCCAAACTGTATCTATAACCAGGGAACATGCTCTGCATCTAGAGGAAAGGATGTTCCTGCAGTACATTGACACAGAAGGGGATTTATTACTGTACCAGTGACACAATGGACCTCTCTACCACACAACATGGTCATGGGTAATTTAGTCAAAACTTTCAGAGGGGCCTGGGGGCCTTTCTTAAATATATAAAAAATATTACAAGTTATAGTTAGTAGATTACCGAAGATCGGTGGTTAATGTAGGGACATATTTAGAGTTAGTAGGGATATATTTCCTGAGATACAGAAACTTGTTGGAGGAAGGGACTAGAACAGTTCATAAGGAAAGGTGTAGGGTAAAAAATATACAAAAACCTCTCAAATGTATGTATACTAATGTCAGAAGCCTGACTAACAAAACTGGGGAGCTGGAATTAGTGATGTGTGAGGAGGACTATGACATAGTGGGAATAACGGAGACATGGCTGGATGATAGCTATGACATGGAGGCAAAAACAATAATAAATTACTAATAGGAGTTTATTATAAACCACCTCATATACCAGAGTCCACAGAAAATCTACTACTAAGGCCTCATGGATACGGATGGCGGTCCGCAAAAATGGAAGCCATCCATGTGCCTTTTGCAATTTGCAGAACAGAACGGGCTGCCTATTGTAGACATGCCTATTATTGTCCGCAAAACGGACAAGAATAGAACATGTTATATGTTTTTGGCGGGGACACGGAACGGAGCAACGGATGCGCACAGCACACGGAGTGTTTTGCGGCCCCAATGAAGTGAATGAGTCTGCATCCGAGCCGCAAAAACTGCCGCTCGGATGCGGACCCGAACAACAGTCGTGTGCATGAGGCCTAAGGGAAATAGATGAGGCGGCAAATCATGAGGTTGTTATTATCGGGGACTTTAACAACCCAGACAGGGGTGGATAGTCTATAGACCTTACAGGCAAACTTCCCGGTGGGCCGAATGTATTTTGTGCTGCTGGCAGTAATTTGTGATGGATGTGGTATTTCGCTCTGTCGGGGTGGTATAATGTGCCACAATATGGTATTGCTGTCCCTGCCTTCCATCAATTTGGACCCAACTACAAAACTTTCCAATAGCAGACTAGGATGGAGACAAGCCTACCTAGCATCACCCATGATGCTAGGGAGGCTCGTACCCATCACGGCCTGCTATTTGCTGCCCTCCATTCGTCATCGCCAGATGTTTTGATCCGTGCGACGGGGAGATGACGCGTTCCTGCGGGCATCAGAAGCAGCCGGGGAGCGAGGTAAGGACAATCTGTGTGAGGGGCCCGGGCATCTGGAGGGGCATTTTTGGGGTTGGATAACCCCTTTAACGCAATGATTATTAGTGAGTCACAGAGCCGGCACCATTATGCAGGGCTATTAGCCCTGTCAATTAAAGGGGAGGGGGAGTGTAATGAGCAGCTAGGGGTGTAGCTGTAGTGGTGCTTCAAGAGCTACACCGACCCCTCGGTGCTCCAACTGATTTGCATAAATAGAAAAGTAATGATATCTCGGCAGCAATGCAAACTATAAAGAAAATAAAGATATTGTTTTAATCAGCATAATCAACCCTACCAGGCAATATGCCTGGTTTAATAGAGTTGATCCTGCTGTCAGAGGCGCTTTAAGTGCTCATTTCCAAAGTATGTAAGATCACTAGATACACAGACATATTTGCTCCTGACCCAGCTGATCTTTCATCACATGGTTATCTACGCAGACAGCTATATCATCTTATCTGTGCCTCTGTCTGTGTAGTGAAAGAACACATGGCTGATCGTCATTGACATGTGCCGTCCCTCAGGCTCAGGCAAAATTTGGAACGTTGGTAGTACTGTAGATTTACAGAGGGCATTATATTACACATATGAATACAGATCTCTTAAAAATATAATGAATGGGCTGGATGAAGATTGAAGAAGGCACCTGGGCAAATGTTTTGTGTTGGCCCCATTCACAGTAAAAGTATATAATGCATTGCCAATGCTCTGTGTATGTCTGAGCCTTTCATAGACCAGGGGTGCACAACCTTTTTTGGTCTGAGGGTCACATTGTCACTTTTATTAAATCCCAAGGGCCACAATAAAACTAAAAGGGGTGTTCCAAGTTTTTTAACTGATGACCTATCCTCTGCATAGGTCATCAGGATCTAATCGCTGGGGGTCTGACGCCTGGGAACCCCGCTGATAACCTGCGCGGGTGCCCTGAGTGTCGGGGCCCCACTGATCAGATACTGATGACCTCTCCCTTTAAAGAGATATTACCATCTATGACATTTATAGCCTTTAGAAAGTATATGCCATAAATCTCTAATACACTGACAAGCAAAAGGGAAATAATGTTTTGAACTTTTGACTTTCAGGCTCCATATCTCACCATCCACTACAGTTTTGAACGTGAGACTCCCATCATTTTACAGACAACCATTTTGGCTATCTCGTGCATAAATTAGACTTGCAACTATTTATCATATGACTAGTTATGCAGATTCTTGTCATGTAACTGCATTGTTACTGTTTTGCTCCTAAAATTCAAAATTTTTATTATTTTGTTAGTATTTCGTAAATCTACCTTTGGCTTTCAACACTGCCTGAATCCTTCTGGACATGCTCTCGATCAGATTCAAGGATGTCTTGACCGAAATCAGTTCCCAGGTCTTCTTTACAAGTTCCTAATGTTGGTGCATACTGGTCAACTCACTTGGGTATGAATACAGCTTTTTCCTCAACTCTTCCCACAAGTGTTCAATTATAACTATAACTATATGTTAAGCAGTAGTATAGATAGCCGGCATTTTGCGACAGAAAATTCATTTGTTGGGACAGCTTTCATATCTATACTTTATTACTGTCCTACCGCCGTCTTTCCTGTCACAAAATGCCGGCTATCTATACTACTGCTTAACGCTTATAGTTACCAGGTTACCATGTACGCGCATTATCAGTCGCACCACTCTTCTGTTTCCTGGATGGTAGCGGTCTCCAGGCAACTATCTGACGCCATTCCTCCCCTTATCTTTTCATTGGCCGCCATTCCCCACGGGGCTGCAGTGTCGGCGTCTGACATCACACGCCGGCGTCGAACGTGGGGGAGGCGGTGCATTGCCTTGCTGGTAGGTTCCCCCAACCATAGGGGATATCAGTGTATAAGTAGAGCACACGATTATCATCTCCTGCTGTATGTGCCATCTCTCACCCGAGGGGTACACTTGATTGTTTAATCTATCTACTGCAGTCTCATAACCTACGACTGCAGCCTGTTCTTTTGGACACTACTGTATATCCCCTGAAGAGTTGACACGGACAGAAACGTGCCACGTCGAGATGCTATTAGGAGCTGATTAAAGTGTTTCATCAGTATTTAGAAACAGGGACCGGGCTGTGATCAGGGACAGGTATCCGGACGGGGTCGCCCCTATCGGGGTGGGTGCTCTGTATAGATAGGTAGGATGGAAATAGACCCCTCCCCTACAAGTAAGGCATAATAGGGTGTAGGCCTCCTCCATCTACACAGACCCCGTCACCCCGTTTTATACCCTTGGCTTGTTCAATTGGACTCACGTCAAGCTCTCATCCTGGATTGCCATCCCTGAAATATCCAGGAGAATCCGGTCCCATTACGTATTTTGGTTCTGGTAAGACTGCTCGCCCCTAGTTCTAGGTTGAGCGGGATACGTTTTTCGACTTTTCTACCAGTGTTGGGGTACCAGCATTGGACCCCTGGTTTTCTCAGTATTAATGCATTATACAGTGGTTATGTTTACATTTTAATATATTTACCAGTAAAAGTTATGTTTTAAAGAGGTTGTCTGGGTTCAGAGCTGAACCTGGACATACCCTTATTTCCACCCAGACAGCCCCCCTGAGGCTAGCATTGTAGCATCTCATGCTCCGATGTGCTCCCTTGCCCTGCGCTAAATCGCGCAGGGCACAGGCTCTTTCCTTTTCAATAACACACTGCCGGGCAGTAACTTCCGCCCGGCAGTGTGTTTGGTGACGTCACTGGCTCTGAGGGGCGGGCTTTAGCTGTTTTACTGGCTAGGGCAGAGCTAAATTCTGCCCATCATTGCCGGTGACTTCACCGGCTTTCTGGCAGCCCCATGGAGAGCCCCGGTACGTCACCGGAACTCCAAAAAATGCCTTTGCCCTGCGCAATTTTGCGCAGGGCAAAGGAGAGCATCGGAGCATGAACTGCTCCGATGCTCATGTCAGGGGGGCTGCCGGGGTGAAAATGGAGGGATGTACGGGTTCAGCTCTGAACCCGGACAACCCCTTTAAGTAATTGTCACTCTCCCGTTAGGGGTTGTTTGCTGCTATTAGATTTGGGAGTGCTTATTGAGCTGTACACTTCATTGCTCTTGCCAGTGATTTACTATTTGATCTTTTGGGCATGGCAGGATTTTTGGCGACATGATTCAATGCAGATAGCTGGCTCAATGAGGTGAAAGACATTTTTTCTGATGAACAATTTCACCAGAAAAGGTATTTGCCATTTTTTCATACGCCCTTTAAGGACCTGACACAGGTTTATAAGGAACAGATTACGTTCTGGTGGGAGGTCCAGAGCCTGGAGAACAATATATAAAATATTATTCCAAGGGGTCTCCGCATTTCCCTTCTTCCAGCAGCTCATTCACGAAACCCAGGGTTTATGACCAAATGGGAACAGAAAGCCACTAATAGCTCCCTGAGATTGATTAGACTGCTCCTAGAGGAGGAAAAGGGTAGATTGGAGAATCTTAAGCAGAAACTGACTGAACAAATTGAGGTGGTACAGACTTTCTCCCAAGAAGCATAATTTTCCAACAAAGAGAAGCAATTGCAAAATACCTTGGAGAAATACCAATACGACCTGAAAGAAACAAAGCACTGTCAGTTTATATTAGGGACTTGTCTGACTTCAAAGAAAATCATATCTATTCCTCTGTGACGAATAAGAGGTATAGTAAACAGAGTAACACAGAGCAGTCTTCCACACAGACTGATTACTCAGACTCTGAATGTGAGTCAGGTCCTAGAGGTAACAGAAACTCGAGCAGAGGCACGAGGAGGCAGGGTCGTCCACGGGGTACCTTCCGGGGACGTGACACGCATTTTTTAGGACAACCCGATCAGACTCTGGATTACCCACTCTGCAGCTGCACCCAGTTACCTCCAAATTAACCTCAGGTTGTGAATTTGTCCTCACGTTACCTTAGCCAAGACGAGATTAAAACTTTGGAATTAGGTCTATCCTTTGTGCCTACCCCTTAATTTAATAGGTTCATTGCTATTAAAGACTTGAACCTCTTTATTCGTAAACATAGGTGGCACAAACACTTTAAACACCCTGATAGCTGCCAATGTCTCGAGTTTGGGATCCCCATTGACCTATTAGCCGATGTGCAATTATTACATTCTCTGGGACTGGAGGACAACTCTATGGAAGGCAAAGGCCCTTTTACTAATCTAAAACATAAGAGTACCAAAATGCCACCAATTTATGATTAATTGTAATGCATTGACGTTTTTCTTAATATGGTCACCAAGGACCTTAAAAATTTCAAGGAATCCACTTATCATTCTAAGTGCGCTAAAACCATGACCGCTGCTATTTCAAAGCTATCCAATGACCCCTCGATCACGATCAAACCCTCCAATAAGGGGGATTACACCATGGTCATGGATTCAGTACAATACAAGGACATGTGTAAATCCCTGCTATCTGACCTTGAGACTTATGAGATTCTAGCCAGGGACCCAACCGAGGATTTTAAGCGGAACTGAAGGGTATTTTAGATGAAGCCAGACTGAGCAGTTGATTTCATCTGATGAGTATAATTTCTTACTTCTATCATTTACTCGTAGGTCCACTTTTTACTGTCTCCCAAAAATCCATAAAGGGCTCTCACCCTTTAAGGGGAGACCGATAGTATCAGGTGTGGACAACCTTTGCCAGAACCTCAGTATTTACCGTACATTGACCGAATTCTGGCTCCCTTCGTTACCGCTTTACCCTCCTACACGAGGGATACCACTGACCTTTTGAAATGCCTAGAAGGTATTCAACTTGAGGAGAATTGTCTTCTATCTAGCATTATGTAGAGGCCTTGTAATCCTCCATACCACATGACCTAGGGATAAGGGCAGTGGATTATTTCCCCCAGTCCCGGGGCTACCAGTACCGCGCCCGCAGCCTGTTCATCCTCCGGATACTCGAATTTACCCTGACCAGGAACTACTTTATCTTTGACAACAAGGTTTACCACCAGCCCAGGGGTACAGCTATGGGGAGCCCGTGTGCCCCCTCTTATGCTAACCTATTCCTGGGCTGGTGGGAGGAGACCCTGGTGTTCAGGGACAATGATCCTGGGGATACATCAAGAATAGGTCTGTGGGCGTGGTACATTGATGATCTTTTCATCTTATGGAATGACAGCAAAATGGAGTTTGAATAATTTGTCTCCAAATTAAACCATAACCAGATTGCCATGCATTTCACCAGTGAATCACACCCTCATTTGTTTGCCCTTCTTGGACATAAAAATCATGAGAAATATCAGAGGTGAACTGGATACCTCGATTTACCGGAAATCAAATTCCACCAATTCCCTCTTGAGGTAGGAGATTAGTCATCCTCTCCCCCTCAGGGAAGGTATCCCTAGGGGCCAGTATTTCTGTTTGAGGAGAAATTGCTCCACTAAACGGGAATTTGTTATTCAAGCAGGGGAATTGAGGAAACGTTTTCAACAAAGGGGTACCCAGATGAGGTACTCAGACCCGCATACAGAGCAGCCTTGATCCAGGATAGACCCTCCCTACTCACCCCTAATCAGCCCAGAAACCAAGATCCCAAAGTGATACGTATCATCACCTCTTTTGGCAGGGAGTCACAACAGGTTAGACAAATTTTCCAACGCCATTGGGATATTTTAAAAATAAATCCTGATTTGAGGGAGGTGATAGCAGATTACCCCCAGGTTACAAACAGACGGGTTCAGAGTCTTCTTGACAGTTTGGTCCACAGCCATTTTACTTCCACCAGCATGTACTCAACTTGGCTTCATTCCAACGTTAAAGGTAGCCACAGATGTGGTAACTGTATTGCCTGTAAACATATACAAGTTACGAAAACCTTTACTAGTCATGTTACAGGCAAGACTTTCTTCATCTTGCATTTTATCAACTGCAAATCAAGGGGAGTCATCTACCGTATGTCCTGTGAATTTGGTATTGAACACATCGGAAAAACGATACGAGAATTCCGGGGGAGGGTTGGGGAGCACCTCAATGACATTCTACACAAAAAAGACACCCCTGTGTCTAAACATGTGCATCATGTCCATGGTGGTAAGGTTCAACTACTCTTCATGGGCATTGATGTAGTCAAACCACCAACCAGAGGGGGCGATTGGGATAAGATGCTTCTCCAGCATGAAGCACACTGGATCTTTTATCTGAAAAACATCCCCCCCCCCCCCCCTGGTACTAATGAGAGGCTCAATTATGGCTGCTTCTTTTGATAATATTTCCTTTACATACTTTTGATTTGTGTTTAGACGCCACCATTATGGTTTATCTTTCATAGCTTATTTCATTTGTTGGGACAGCTTTCATATCTATACTTTATTATTGTCCTGCCCCCGTCTTTCCTGTCACGAAATGCCAGCTATCTATACTACTGCTTAACGCTTATAGTTACCAGGTTACCATGTACGCGCATTATCAGTCGCGCCACTCTTCTGTTTCCTGGATGGTAGTGGTCTCCAGGCAATTAACTGACGCCATTCCTCCCCTTTTCTTTTCATTTGCCGCTGTTCCCCCATGGGGCTGCAGCGTCGGACGTCACACACCGGTGTCGAACGTGGGGGAGGCGGTTCAGGCAGGGAGGCGCACGTCTGCACAGCTGTGTTTAAATTCCACTCATTGGTGCATTGTTTTGCTGGTAGGTTCTCCCAACCATAGGGGATATCAGTATTTAAGTAGAGCACAGGATTATCATCTCCTGCTGTATGTGCCATCTCTCACCTGAAGGGTACACTTTTGATTTGTTTAATCTATCCACTGCAGTCTCATAACCTACGACTGCGGCTGGTTCATTAGGACACTATATCCCCTGAATAGTCGACACGGACAGAAACGTGCCACGTCGGGATGCTATTAGAAGCTGATTAAAGTGTTTCATCGGTATTTAGAAACAGGGACCGGGCCGTGATCAAGGACAGGTATCCGGACAGTAACGCCCCTATTGGGGCGGGTGCTCTGTATAGATAGGTAGGATAGAAATAGACCCCCCCCCCCCTAGAAGTAAGACATAATAGGGTGTAGGGCTCCTCCATCTACACAGACCCCGTTTTATACCCTTGGCTTGTTCAACTGGACTCACGTCAAGCTCTCATCCTGGATTGCCATCCCTGAAATATCCAGGAGAATCCGGTCCCATTACGTATTTTGGTTCTGGTAAGACTGCTCGCCACTAGTTCTAGGTTGAGCGGGATACGTTTTTCGACTTTTCTACCAGTGTTGGGTACCAGCATTGGACCCCTGGTTTTCTCAGTATTAATGCATTATACAGTGGTTATGTTTACATTTTAATATATTTACCAGTAAAAGTTATGTTTTAAGTAATTGTCACTCTCCCCTTAGGTGTTGTTTGCTGCTATTAGATTTGGGAGTGCTTATTGAGCTGTACACTTCATTGCTCTTGCCAGTGATTTACTAATCTTTAAAAACACAATAAAAAAATCCCCAATACAAACCCTTCAGAAAGTAAATGAGCACCAAGTGTTTGGTCGATGTTTACTTGTACAGGTTGCATGGTTTCCTCTCATGCTAAGAACATAGGAAGTGTGGTCTGATGAAGTTGCTATATCACTACATAACCCCTCACACTTCTCAGCAGGCCTGGCTAATAGTAGTACTGCTCGATACAAAGTATTGTACCAGCGATCAGACCATAGCTTGTTCAATTCTCCAAGTGAGCCTTGAAAAAAAGTTAAAAAGTAAAATAAAAATTTCAAGTAAAAAAATTGTTTTTGTCGTATCAAGTCATTTATAATTGGTTAAAAATTAAAAAAAATAAACTACTACCCTGCAGAATAAACTTATTATATCAGATATACTGTATGATGAACCCCACAAAAATACAAATTTAAAAAACACTGACAATTGCAATTTTGCCCACCTGATTTCCCAAAAAATGTAATAAATAAAAAGCAATCAAAAAGCTAAATGTGCCTAAAAATGGTACTAATAAAGGCTACAACTTGTCCCACAAAGAAAGACAAGCCCTCACTCAACTCAATAAATAATAAAAACATTATAACCCATTTCAGCAAATTCCAGAGGCTGCTCCTTCCATTCTGAGCGCTGCCATGTCCCCAAACAGCAGTTTATGACAACATTGAGGAGAAATTGGGTAGCAAATTATTTGGTGCTTTTTCTCCTTCTAAGCCTTCAAGGTCAAAAGTTAACAAATTCTATCAGGTCAAAGATATTACTACATCCCTAGCTGAATTCATTGGAGTGTAGTTTCAAAAATTAAGTTATTTTTTGAAGTTTCTACTGTACTGGTGCCTCCACATGGCGCCCCAAACCCATTGCAGTAAAACGTGTGCGTCTAAAGCCAAATGGCACTCAATCCCTTCTGAGCCCTCTTGTGTGCCCAAACAGCAGGTTGCAGTCACACATAGTGTTTTGCATAATCGGAAGAAATGGCATAACTATTTTGGGGTGTTTTTTCTTCCCTTGTAAAAATGAAACGTATTGAGCTAAAACTACATATTATTCTTAACAAGTCATTTTTTTATTTTTAATGCCCCAATTCTAATACAGTAAGTTCTATAAAAAACCTGTGGGGTCAAACTGTTCTCTGCATCTCTATGTTAATCCCTTAGGAGGTGTAATTTCCAAAATGGGGCCTTTTGGGGGCGATTTTTATGTTTTGACACCTCAAGAACTCTGCAACCTGAAATGGTTTAAAACTTACTAAAGAAAATGGAGACCCCCAAAGTCCACAAGGTGCTCCTTCAATTCTGAGGTCAGGATTTGTGTCAAGTAGCACTCTAGGGCTACGTAAGAGATATTTCTTATAAAATACAGAATCAGGTTAATAAATATGGGGTTTTAATTCTACTTTATCACCTGCTGGGTTGTAAAAAAAATAATTTTAATTGAAAATGTGCAAAAAAACATTTTTAAAGTGCGCCTCCATTTTGCATTAATTCCTGTGAAACACCTAAAGGATTAACAAACTTACTAAATGCCATTTTGAATAATTTAAATGGTGCAGTTTTTAAATGGGTGATTTATTGGGGAGGGGGGGGGGGGTTAGGAGTTCTTATATATGAGCCTCCAAAAGCCACTTCAGAACTGAATAGGTCCCTAAAAAATAGTATTTGGAAATTTTCTTGAACATTTGTAAAACGAATGTCTTTAAACCTCTCCCAAAAAATAAACGTACGATTGAACAATGAGGCCATCATAAAACAGACATGCAGGGAAATTTGCAAAGTTTGTTAAATTTAGGGTTCATGCACACAAACGTATTTTCTTTCTGCGTCCATTCCGTTTTTTTTGCTGACCGTATGCAGAATTATTTCAATTGGTCCGCAAAAAAAAAATGGAAGTTACTCCGTGTGCATTTCGTTTACGTATGTCCGTATTTCCGTAAAAAATTAGAACATGTCCTATTATTGTCCACATTATGGACAAGGATAGTACTGTTCTATTAGGGGGCAGCTGTTCTGTTCCGCAAAATACGGAATGCACACGGACGTCATCCGTATTTTTTGCAGATCCGTTTTTGCGGACTGCAAAACACTTACGGTCGTGTGCATGAGGCCTTACATTACATTTGGATTTTTTTTTTATAAAAAAAAATCCAAAAGAATATATTGACCAAAATGTACTAGTAACATTAAGTACATTAAGAGAACTTTATAAAAACTGGCTTAGTTGCCCATAGTAACCAATCAGATTTCACCTTACATTTTTCAGAGTTTCTTTGGAAAATGAAAGGATTTACCTGACTGGTTGCTATGGGCAACTAAACCAGTTTTTCTTTACACCAGTTGTGATAAATCCCCTAATGAGTCATAAAAAAACAATCTCAGAATTGCTTGGATAAGTAAAAGCATTCCAAAGTTATTACCACATAAAGTGACACGTCAGATGTGAAAAATGTGGCTTTGTCCTTAAGGGGTTAAATATTACATCAATCTACGTGTGCACTTTTGGCCTCAGGAGCCATGTGTTCACATAGTCACATTTGTATTATACTGGTTTTTATAAATCTAGCCCAATAGATTTGCGCAGCCCACAGTGCGCTGTCTGCATTTTTTGCAGCCCCATTGAAATAAATGGGTCCGCATCTAATCCGCGCAAAATAACGATCAGAGGTGGGAAAAAAATATGGTCGTGTGCAAGAAAACGCAAGATCGCTGGAAAACTCCACTAAAAAACTGCATGTGAACCCACCTTAAGGGGCTATATACTTTGTGTTTCATCTGTGAAGATGTCTGAGTTGGTTCCGTGCGTCCATTTTTACCCTCCGTCTGTCATCCATAATCCACGGACACTGCTCAGCTGAAAATGTATTTCCAGACAATCTATCAGCGAAAAATGGGCCAAACACAGATGCGACACGGACGCCATTTATGTTGTGTCCGTGTTTTTTCATGGACCTATTGACAATAAGGCCTCATGCACATGACCGTTGTTTTTGTAAATTTTTTTACGGGTTAGATGCAGACGAATTCACTTCAATGGGGCCACAAAAGATGCGGACAGCACACCGCGTGCAATCCACACATTCGTTCCGTGATGTCCTATTCTTGTCTGTTTTACAGACAAGGATAGGGCTGGTCTATAAGGGGGGTGGCCGCAAAATTCGCAATGCGCACGGCCGGTATCCGTATTTGCTGGTGTGTGAACAGAAACATTCAAATCAGTGTGAAAATGCGGATAGTGCGTATCAATGAAAAATGGAAACGTGAACGAGGTCTTACAATGGGATGTGCAAAAAGTGTGGGATGCACACAGGCCGCATCTGTATTTTGCGGACCACAAAACGGATACGTTCGTGTGAATGCACCCTTATTAGGGCTCATGCACATGGCCGTTGCCGTTTTTTTGGTCAGCAAATTGCGGATTTGTAAAACACGGATACCGGACGTGTGCAATCTGCGGAACGGAACATCCAGCTCGTAATAGAACAGGCTCGTAAGGCGTCATGCACAAAGCCGTGACCGTATTGAGGCCCACAAACAGCGGGTCCGCAATATACAGGCACCGCCCATGTGCACCCCGCATCACAGACCCATTCTGCAATCCGAAAGGTGTGGTGAGGAACTGAGGTACAGAACCCCCACAGAAGCACTACGGAGTGCTTCCGTGGGGTTTCTGTCCGTGCATGACAGAATTTTTTTGCGGTGCGGACGGATCACGGACCCATTCAAGTTGAATAGGTCTGGATCCGTCAGCATAATCTGCACAGATTGGGGACCTCAACGGCCGCGTGCATGAGGCCTAGAGATGAGGGAAGCGAGCTTCGGATGCTACATCCGAAGCCGCTTAGCTAAACAGAAGGCAGAAGGCATTCAAGGCACTGGGCAGGCTCAATCAGCTCAGCTGAATCAGGCAGCAGCAGCTTTAAAATGCTCCGCTGTCCGCTCGCTCCAGTCCCTCCTCTGCCTCCTAGCTACCACGCTGTCTGAAGATGGCAGAGGTGGGTGGAGCCGAGCGGAGCTATATGATCTCCAGCCGCAGAGGCGGCGCGCCGCGGGCTCTGACGTCACGTCGTCACTGACATCCCGCTCGGCTCGCAGATTCCTCGGCGAATCGGCGGCTCGGCTGCTCGGCTTAACCCACCTCAGCCCCCAGTGCTTAAACACCCTGAAAGACCAGGCCAAGACTCCACTCCAGCCTGCCAGCGAACGATCGCCGCTGGCAGGCTGGAGATCAACTCTCTTACCTTCCGTTCCTGTGAGCGCGCGCGCCTGTGTGCGTGCGTTCACAGGAAATCTCGCGTCTCGCGAGAGGACGCGCCGGCGCGTCCAGGAGGAATGAATCAACCACCTCCAGGACGCGTCTGTGCGTACAGCAACAGCGGTCCGGAGGTGGTTAAAAAAAAAAAAAAAGTAAAAAAAAAAAAAGTCCCGGCGGCTCGCTCGGCGCCTTTCGGGTGACAGCGCTGGGGTGCGGGGCACCCACTGCACCCCGTGTAGGATCGGCCCTGCTTTTTACAGTGAAAAGCCACTTCAAAACTTGGAACCGAAGCCGAGTTCAATTCCAAGGTTTTTCACTGTAATAATCAATTAACAAAGTTATTCAACGAAGTCACGCGTGACTTCGTGAGTAAATTACTTTGGCTCATCGGAGCCCATACATTCTAATGCTGTACGGAGACGAATCTCCATGCAGTATTCTAACAATTTTTTGTTAGCAAAGTGGCTTCGGATGTAGCATCCGAAGTCGCTTTGCTCATCTCTAATGACATACCTCCCAACTTTAGAAAATCGCAAATAGGGACAATATATGCCGGCGCGCATCATGGAAGTACCTTTCATACTAGGCCACGCATAATTACGGACTCCGTCTGAACCGCAGCAGCCAGGGACCGGTGAGGTGAGTATAAGTTCCTTTATGTTTTTACAGCATGTGGAGACCCTGGGACAATTTTTTTCTTGCGCTCCTATATTCATTTAAATATTAGCCTATAAATCATCAGATTATAGATATTTTAAGGTCCAAATTGCATACAATAATGAATTTCTGGTCTAATATACAGGTAGAAACCATACAGATACTTTAGTAAGGAGCAATTTATTAATGCACATTTAACCATTAATTTCCCAGGTCAAAAGAGGGAGATTTTAAGGATCAAAGAGGGACAGAGGGACTTGGGTCAAAAAGGGGGACTGTCACTCCAAAAGATGGACACTTGGGAGGCATGCTTAATGAGGACAAGAATACGCCATGTTCTATGGCGGAACGGCCATGCAGACACAGAACGCACATGGAGTCATTTCTGTTTTTTTTTTTTATTTATGTGGCACCATTGAAGTGATTGGTTCTCCAAAAACACGGAAAAAAATACACTCGTGTGCATGTGCCCTTGGGGTTTATTCAGATGGTGTAGTCAGTTTATGCCTTTTAGGCCGAATGCACACGGACGTCAGCGGTCTGTGGTATCCCGGCCTGGCATCCTGCTGAGAGCAGGAGCGCACGTCGTCATTGGTTACTATGACGCAGTGCGCTTCATGCCGCCGCTGCACTACAGTAATACACTTGTATAGATCATACCAGTGTATTACTGTAGTACAGCGGTGGCATGAAGCGCACGGCGTCATAGCAACCAATGACGCAGTGCGCTCCTGCTGTCAGCAGGATGCCAGGCCGGGATACCACGGACCGCTGACGCCCGTGTGCATTCGGCCTTCGGCTAGGTCTACACAACGGCGTGTGCCGAATTCGAGATGGATTTGTCCGCGACTGTCGCGTCGCAGTGCGACACCATAGACTATCATTATAAAAATTGTCGCTCAACATGTCGCAGTGCCGTTGTGCCCTATCTGTCGCGCGACAATGTCGTCGTGTAGCCTTAGCGTGAAACTGCGTCAAACCGACGCCGTTTTTTGTGGAAACAGGACACAACTGCGACATTTTGAGGCGGTTTCACGATGAACAAACCTTCAAAGGTTGTATTATTCACACAGTATAGGCTTTATTGTGCCGTGTATGTACACAGGGCCCTAAATACAAGTTTATTTCTCTGAGGCGCTGGTAATGAGCTGCGGCAGCGTCTCGTCAGTGAGTGTGACCTCTGTGTGGTAACCGGCTCCATGCCTCCACACACTCTCTCTCTCTCTCTCTCCCGCTCTAGCCTTGATTGACAGCTTGTGCAGAAGGGCTCTTGACGTCAGCGCTGGCTCCGGTTGCTAGGGGCAACCCATTTGGCAAGCGAGCTGTGAAGAAGGTAAAAAAAAAAACGAGAAGCAGAAGCCCCGCCCAGGAGACCTCCTGCAGCTCTGACGTCAATGGACATCAGCCCTGAGAACATGATGCCTTGTGCAAGCAGCAGAGCCTGGTAGAGAGGCGCACACTGGCTTCCTGCACAGCTGCCTCCACTCCCAGCTCCTCCATGCACAATGCCTGCTGCAGCAAGTTCTCTAAAGTGACTTTCCAGGGGACCTGCCACCAGCTGGGCTTCACCCCCTGTCACCCTGGAGCTCCTGGAGGTGCAATGAACCCCTTCCCTTCTGGATAAACCCAAACTACAGGACAATGACAACTCCAAGGTCTGTGCACGTTCCTCCAGGGATTTGTCTCCTGGACGCCTGAAGTAGTTGCTGTTTTTTGTTTCCCCCCCCCACCCCTGGACAATGCCTTCTGATCACTAACTGGAATTTGCCTCCTGGTATTGCCCACCCCCCTATACCTGCAGACCACCCCCCTGTACTCCTGCCCGCCATGGACAACTGGCTCTGATGGGGACATTGTGTGGTTGGCATCTCCTGCCTGCGCTCGTCCTGGGGGTGTGATCGTGCCAGTTGATGTCTTTTGCCCCTTTGTCGCTCGCCTCCTTCTCCTTGGCCCGGGTCCCAGCATGGTCATGGCGGATTGTCAGAGGCATCTACAGAGGGGTCCTGTCCGGGTCGGATTCTATGACATAGAACGCACTTTAGGGAAAGGGAATTTCGCCGTGGTGAAGCTGGCAAGGCACCGAATTACCAAAACCGAGGCAAGTAACCCCATTATCTGGTCACCCAGAGCTACAGGTGGCAGGAACGTCTTTGTCTATGGTGGGGGGCGGTGGTGGTGGTGGTTGGTTCTTCAACGTTGTGTCTCAGTTTTCTTAAATGTCCAACCATATGGATCTCTGGTCTTCACGATCACCGCGGATTTAGGTGCTTACTATAGAAAATGCCAAAAAGACAGTTACTATACCGTCCGAGCTCCTGCCACCCCCTCAGCCATAGGATCTAGGGCATGGATATAGCGCCGACGTATTCCGCAGCGCCGTACATAGAGTATACATATACGCACGTGTTGGAGACAATGGGGGCAGATATACCAGTGCTGTTAGATGGGTGGTCCATACCTGTGTCACAGTCATGATGGTGGGGCACAATTTGGGCATGTTGTATTCTTTATGCCACCTCTTAGACCAGTATGCCGGTAAGGTGGCACCCCCATTAATAGATACTGTTGGGAAAGTGTCCGGCGAGATACAGAGATTTGCTCACTTTGGCGCAAATTGCTAACAAATTTGTGTAAATTGATTGGCGCCAAAATGATGCCCAACTGACAGCGAAATTCTGGCGCAACAACGGTAAATGGAGGGTGGCAGAAATCTATGGTAATCAAAGGAGATCCGTGTGAACCTATAGATGATGCCCTGGTCAGATGTGAACCCATGGCTGCAGTGCTGCACGGCAAAAGTGCCACAATGTAGCCCAAACATCAGCCGCCGTCACCCGTGTAGAAGAGATATACCCCCTCACATTCTGACTGTAATGTCGCCTGTGCCGGAGGGATCAGTAGGGTCTTTGTGGTGCCGCTCTTGGAGGGGGAGCACCGGCACACCGTGTCTCCGGCTCAGCAGAGCGGTCTGGGATGTGTTAACGCATTTCATTATGCCTTATTTACCAATTTCTAGGTCACCGTGTGTCTGTGACATGCCGATGCCGAGCGCTCCATTCATAATTGTGTCCTCGCCGGAGAAAAAGTGCCATAAATGTGCCGCTCTGTGCAGTGTCAGCCCCGGAGCCTGCAGCAGGCGCACAGTGCCGGGTGCATACATGGCATCTCCTCATTTTTGGTTTCTTTTTCATTTAAGTCCTTTTCACCCCAGCGTACCCCAAACATTTAGACGGCCCGAATGCATGAGGAAAAACAGGGTGTGTGTGTGTGTGTGTATATATGTATGTATGTGTGTGTGTGTGTGTGTGTATATTACACTATTATATTACACTATTATATTTCTATTGCACTGTTCAGTATTTGCCACTTTTAATTTCTTTTTGTTTAGTCCTATATTTCCAGTTACTGAACTGTGCGGCAGACGGTCCTATTCCACTGATCACAAATTTACTACTTACCTCGTATCTATCTATCTACTTACCTCGTATCTATCTATCTATCTACTTACCTCGTATCTATCTATCTACTTACCTCGTATCTATCTATCTATCTACTTACCTCGTATCTATCTATCTATCTATCTATCTACTTACCTCGTATCTATCTATCTACTTACCTCGTATCTATCTATCTATCTACTTACCTCGTATCTATCTATCTATCTATCTATCTACTTACCTCGTATCTATCTATCTATCTATCTACTTACCTCGTATCTATCTATCTATCTATCTACTTACCTCGTATCTATCTATCTATCTATCTACTTACCTCGTATCTATCTATCTATCTATCTACTTACCTCGTATCTATCTATCTATCTATCTACTTACCTCGTATCTATCTATCTACTTACCTCGTATCTATCTATCTACTTACCTCGTATCTATCTATCTATCTATCTATCTATCTATCTATCTACTTACCTCGTATCTATCTATCTATCTATCTATCTATCTACTTACCTCGTATCTATCTGTCTACTTACCTCGTATCTATCTGTCTACTTACCTCGTATCTATCTGTCTACTTACCTCGTATCTATCTGTCTACTTACCTCGTATCTATCTGTCTACTTACCTCGTATCTATCTGTCTACTTACCTCGTATCTATCTGTCTACTTACCTCGTATCTATCTGTCTACTTACCTCGTATCTATCTGTCTACTTACCTCGTATCTATCTGTCTACTTACCTCGTATCTATCTGTCTACTTACCTCGTATCTATCTGTCTACTTACCTCGTATCTATCTGTCTACTTACCTACTTACCTCGTATCTATCTACCATGTGATTTTCATCATTTTCGTAATTTTTTTTTTATATATGTTTTATATATTTGATCCCAGTCCTCAGTCGTTCCACAGTATGTAAGATAAATAATCTACCACATATCGCCCTCTTATAGATACAAATTTCTGTGTATGACCGGAGCCCCTAGCCCATCTGGTGCCTGGTCATTTTCATGCCCCCCGTAGACCTCTTCCCCGGTTTCTCGTGGTTGTATATACTGCGCATTACTAACTTCTTGATGTCTGTATGGGGGGGGGGGGGGGACATTAGCGCAGTGTCGCCCCCGTCCTCCGGCAGGTTGATGCTGTTACCTCCGGTGAGGACCGTAGCGAGGGGCCAAGTCTTTACATTAATTTCCTGTCGGGAGACGAGAAGTGTTGCTTTTTTCACATTGCGCAAGTTTACATGACCCCGCATTCAGGTCACCTCCGTTTTCTTTTTTTGGTTGTTCATACATCTTACAGATTTTTGGAAAGACTTTCTGCGTCCGTTGCTTCAGTTTACTAATCCCCTCTTCTGGTTTATATCCGTGTCTGCACTGGAATGTGCACATGTATATGGGATCGCCCACTATTTTATAGAGTTATTATTTTTATTGCATACTTTTGTAAGAACTGGGTCTTAAGATATGGACTCCAGATGCAGCAGAGCTGAATTTGTGATGTAACTCTCTGATGTGGAGTCATTTTCCCTTGTGAGAACTCGCTGAGAGTAGTAGTTCCCGGTTCTCCTCACAAATAATATGCTCTGCTACATCATTACTGAATGCAGCACACAAGCAATTCACATTAAAATGAATCTTTTTTTATGTTCAGATCGTTGCTTTGTTATTTACATAGCGGTATATTCCGCAGCATTGTACATGGGATGTAGTCCCTCACATCAGTCCTTTTTTTCCAGTGGGATTTATTGGGTAACCTGAGGTTTAGCTATTGTCCCAGCTCTCCACATCATGGCGTATAAAGGGTTATCACATAAGCTGCATCCTTTATATTGCAAAATGTCACCATGTGTCTTATTGGAGGGACTTAAAATGCACCGTAATGTCTCCGCAGAAAGCTGTTGGGGTCAAACATGATAGAATCTGCGACGGAGGCGCTAGTAAAAAAAAAAAACCCCCAAAAAAAACGCATTGCATCCGGATGTCTTCCGTTTTTCACACAAGCCCCATTCATATACATGGAGCCAGAGCTGAGTGGAAAACCACACAGTATGAAAGATGCGGCGATCAGGCTGATGATGCGTGAAAAACAAAGCTCAGTGTGCACAGACCCATAGAAATGAAGAGGTTAAGGATTCAGTCCGGATCCTACGCGTTCAATACACGCATCGCATGCGGACGGAAAGCTTGCCCGTGTGAAAGAGGCCTAACTCTGTTCACGCAGAGAATCCAGTATAGAATCGTTGCCTCATGCACACGACTCTATTTTGTATCTATGTCCGATACACATTTTTTGCGTACTGCACACGGACCCATTCATTTCTATGGATCCGCAAAAAAAAAACGGACTGCACACAGACGTCATCCGTGTGCTCTCCGTATCCATTGCAGTCAATGTGTTCACAGAAAAAAAAGAATGTCACAAGGATGTCATCTGTGTTTTGCTGACTGCGTGCATGAGGCCTTCTGCAGTGCCGCCAAAGCATTCAATATTGACCGCCGCACGCGTGGATTTCTCCAGATTCTCTGGATCTTTTGATATTATGTAATCTAGATGACAGATATTCAAAGTCTTCCCGAGTTTATGTTGAGGAACGCTTTTCTGAAATTTTCTCACAATTTTTAGACAGTTTTTTCACAGATTGGCGAACCTCCACCCATCCTTGCGTCTTAGGGGACATGCACACGTACAGGATTCATGTGCGGAGAATCTGCACTGAAATCTGCAGGTGTTCGCAGGCAAATCTGTGCGCTCGATCCGCATCAATTGGTGCAGATTTGCATGCGTTTCATTTTACTAAATGAATGAAGAAAATCTGGTCAGGAAAAATAAAATAAACTGATATGCTGTGGATTTTAAAATCTGCACCACAAGTCAAAATCTGCGCGGAAAAAATCGGCATTGTGTGCATTGCAAATTTCAAATTCTCATAGAATACAATGTACATGAACTACGGTGCGAATTTTCCGCGCGCATTTAGCCTTAGAGACTCTGCCCTCTAACATGCGGTTTTTATGTGACTTGGTAGCACATGGCTCCTCCAGCTGTTTTTTTTAAATCATTTAGTACTTTCACGCTTGCGTTGTTAATTCCGGTATTGAGATCCGGCAGAGGATCTCAATACCGGAATTAAACGGATCTGTTTTGATTTTGCACATCAGGATGCATCCGTTCCGTTGTGTGAAATCAAAATGGAAAAAAAAAAAATATCAGTCACTAAATACATTGAAAGTCAATGGGTGACAGATAATTTTTTTTTTTTTAGGCTTTATAACAAAGGTTTCCGTCATCATTGACTTACATTGTTTCCAGTGCCGGATCCATTTTTTTTTGGTTTTTTTGTTTGTTTTATGACCGAACACAAAACCGCAGCTTGCAGGTCACAAAACAGAATGGAGCCGGAACGGAAGACGTCCTAATGCATCCAGAATGCATGGGGACTAAACTGTATTTTTATTTTTTTCCGGTATTGAGATTCTCTGTCGGAGCGCAATACCGGTAAACAACAACGCAAGTGTGAAAGTCGCCTTACTTTTCCAGCCCTTTGTTGCCGCTGTCCCAACTTTTTTGGGATGCGTTGCGGCCATCGGGTTCTAAATGAGTTCATTTTTTTTTTTTCATGAAATGGTCAAATTTCTCACTTTCAACCTATGATCTATTACTACATCAGTCTGTGAAGTTTGTAAATCATTGCATTCTGTTTTTACTTTTACTTTCCTTACATTTTACAACTTTTTGAAATGGGGGTTGTATGTCTGGCATACGGTGTATGTTGCCACAGGGCGCCAGGAACGTGTTTGGGGAATGTTCAGTGCCAGACTCCCGTTCGCCATATGTTATGCCGCGACCGGACAGAGTGAACCCCTGACTATGGCCGTCCGCACCGTCATCTTCTCTGTGCAGGTTCTCGTTATGACTCCATCGACACAATTGGTTCATAGCAATAATGTATATGTGTGTAGTGTATCTGGTGGTCAGGTTTGATTGCAGTCTGATCTGTGTTAGGCTGCGGTCACACGGCTGAATGTATTTTGCGTTTATTTTTTATTTATTTTTCTGACCCATTGTAACAATGTGCATTCTTGTTCGCAAAACGGACGTTTCATCTTTTTTGCAGGACTGCGGAACGGACTTACGGATGTGTGTATCATAGAAATGAATGGGTCGGATCACGTGAATGGGGCGTTAGACTGTGGTGGTGTCCTACAGTAAAACCAGGGTGAGCCCCCCAGCTCCTCATGATGGAGAATAGCCCGGCCTTCTATTATATATTACTAGGATGGCAGCGACTTCTTCTACAGAAAAAAAAATATCTCTACATTTGAACAAAGAGCTCAGACAGGCGACCAAATCATGAGTTCTCTGGACGTCCATCTGAGTGGGGGAGGGGTGGTCAGGCTGGGATAACCTAGCTTTACCTGTTTTTGTCATATAGTGTATTACATAGGTACTAGTTTACAGCATGGTATGTGCGCGTCTGTACGGTATGTGCTTGAAACTTCATCCGTATGTTCAGCCTGTAGTATAGCGGGGCAGTATGCGGATGTATATGTGGTGTCCTGTATAGAGACGCTATAGCTTGGGCTACTTGCACACGACCGTGTACGCAAACTAGAAAAAAATAGGACATGCACAATTTTTTTTGGGGCGGGGCAACGGAACGGACATACTGATGCGGAAAGCACACTGTGTGCTGTCCGCGTTTTTTGTGGACCCATTGAAATGAATGGGTCCGCATCCTATCCGCAAAAAAAACAGAACGGACACGGAAACGAACAACGTTCGTGTGCATGTAGCCTTATGCTGCTGTAATCACTACATCTGCCACCATAAACCTTATTCTCTAGAGTCGCTGAAGTAGTTAAATGCTATCTCTGCGTTGGGCAATCCAGTGTCTCTGGTACCTGACTACCTACGTCATAGCTGTCTTTCACTCTGACGTACGCCACTACAATCCAAGCCCTTTTTGTTCCTCCTTTGCTTGTTTCCTCTGTTAGAGGGTGACGGTTCGTAGAAAAAGTCCTGATGAACCCTTCAAAGTATGGGCAGCGCCCTTACATATGGTGCCGATACTGAGCCCATGGCGTAAAAAGGTTGTCTCCTCCAAGGTATTGGTGGCGTATCGCTAGTAAATGCCACCATTGTTCGATAGGTGCAGGTCCTACCTCTGGCACCCGCACCTATCTCCAGAATGGGATCCCTGAAGCGGGCAGAGTTGTCACACTCAATTCATTTCTATGCCGAAAATAGCTGCGCACGCTCACTTGGCTCTTATCGGAACTCCCATAGAAATGAATGGGGCACATGTACTTTCCTTCACATTCGAGGGCCAGTTCTAGAGATAGGTGCTGGTCTCATAAGTGGGACCCTAACCTATCTGACTGATGGCAGTCGTTTTCCTTGCACTTGGCTTTTGGAGTTTGTGATACCTGTCTAGCTGCATTTAAGGGCTCATGTGTACTCCCGTGGTTTTATTCTGCATCCAATCCGCACCCAATTATTTCAATGGGGCCGCAAAAGACACGGACGGCACACGGCATCCATTTGTCCGTTCCACGGCCCTGCAAAAAAAATAGAACATGTCCTATCCTTGTCCGTTTTTGCTCTCTGCCGGTATCGGTAGTTTGCGTATCCGCAATTTGCTCACTGCATAAACGGCTACAGCCGTGTGCATAAGCCCTAAAGGAACTGTCCCAGGAAGAGCATCACACTGGTCCATGGGCTCTGTCTGGTATTGCAGCTCAGCCTTAGGCCTCATTCACACGACCACAGGCTGTCCGTGCCTGCGCTGCGGGCCGCAAATTGTGGTCTGCAATGCACTGGCACCAGTCGTGTGAACGCCATATTGCGGCCCAGACCTATTGGCACGAATGGGTCCGCAATATACAGAAAAAGATAGGACATGTTTTATCTTTTGCGGTGCGGAGGAACGGACCCAAAAGCCCTCGGAAGCTCTTCGTAGTACTTCCGTGGGCCTCCGACCCGTGTCTCCGCACTAATCCATATGTTGCGGATTGCTGACTCATTGAATCAATGGCTGTTTGCGGTCCGCAATACGAGCACGGAGAGCCCACGGTCGTGTGAATAAGCCTTTATTGATTTAAATGGAGCCAGGTTGCTATACCAGACACAGCCCGTGGACAGGAGTGGCGCTGTTTCCAGAAGGAATAAATAATGCACTTTTTTTTCCTAAGCCTGTAGAATTCCAATCATATCCTATTTATTTCTGTATCAATCCGTGCTCCTCTAATGTGAATGGATGTTGGGTTTCTCGCCTCTGGTGTTTATATGATGGCTGTCCAGATAGAAGATTGCTTGGGGCGCTACGTTTATTTTGCGTTTAGAGGGAAAATTATTAGAAAATACATCAATAGATCAGGTTTTATTTTGTCAGGGTTGACAGCGGAGTCTGATAGAGTTGCTGACTAGCTTTTCTTTTTTTTTATGTGCGGGACAGAAGTGTTAAAAGCGACAATACCGTACCAGTAATGAAGGTAATTATAACCACAGCCAGTATGTTTGGTCTGACCCAGAAAAAAGATACATTCCTTTACATAAAATTGTTGAAATCTTGTAGTTTTCACTCTGGGCACTGAGCCGTGTGCTAGTTTGGCTCTTCTTGTTCTATAGACATCACTTCTTAGCAGTCATTTCATTATCATCACAGAGAGGATTACAATGGCCGAAAAACGCCTATATAGAGAGAGTGATAGCTATAGGCCTCTTGCACACAAACTTTTTTTGTTTTTGTTTTGTTTTTTCGTTCCGTATGCGGAACCATTCATTTCAATATGCATTCCATTTCCGTTCCGCTGAAAGATAGAACTTGTCCTATTATTGCCCGCAAATAACCTTCCGTCGCTCCATTCAAGTCAATGGGTCCGCATAAAATACGGAATGCATACGGAACATATCCGTATGTCATCCTTTTTTTGCGGATCCCTACCCACTTTGCCCATGTGTATACTGTTAAAACACTTTACTGTACATTAAATTATTATAAAAAATTGTATGTTTCTGTTTGAGACCCGCAAACAACAGATCGCATATGGAAACCATACGGAGCTTTTTTGCAGAACTACGGAACGGAAACGAAACTGAAACAAAAAACTTAACGACGGATCTGTTAAAAACTGAAAAAGCCATACGGTTGTGTGCAAGAGGCCATAGAGAGAGAGAGAGAGAGAGACAAAGATATAAATAGAGATCTAACACCGGATCCACCACTATTCCCAGTAGATGATGTCACAGCTCACCTCCTCCCCCTCCCTGCACAGTGACCTCCGCACAGGTCACAGAGCATGCCCACAACCGTCTCCTATAAAAGTCAGTGGGTTGTTTTCTGGCTGAAGTTTCTTATGTCCAGTTGCCTGCTATAAAGCAAATCTCTAAACAGCGAGCGAATAAACTAAATAAAAACACAATAAAAATGTAAAAGAAAAAAAATTGTTTCAACAACACTGCGTTCTGTGGCGGAGGTTCTGTTGGGAACCTCCATTGTTAATTCAGGGGAAAAAATTAGGCATCATGGGGCACTGTCTTGTCTGACAAAATAATGGACGCCATAACGGAAATCCTGAGAATAGATGATACATTCCATTTTATGACGCTGCCTTTTGATAAAGTGATTTCTGGCGCGGCAGGTTTTCTGACCGTGGGGGACACCGCATTTCTCTTCAGTCACTGATAAAATGGCTTTTTATCTCAGTTTGATTTAAACAAATAAAATAAAAAATACAGCGTTTTACGGTAAAGCAGAGGAGGCGTATAGCAGCCGCCATATCCTCCGATTACCTGCTCCGGAGCCATACATAATTAGGCACACTTCCAAAATTGATTTAATAACTCAGGCATGTTTATAATTAGCTATTTTGATTTGCGATTGAATTACCTTTAATTAGCGGCAGATAGGATTTTCCGATCTGCCTAAAATTTGTCTCTTTTGAGCCTCCGGGAAGACGTGTGTTGGATTCCTAAACCCGACAGAATTCTTCATTTGTATTCCATGTGCGATATCTGTAAGACTGTGACCACCTGATAAGCGGAACAGAAACTAAGGCTTAATTCACACAAATTTATTTATTTTCATCCATGCATTTTTTTTTTTTTTTTTTTTTTTTTTTTTTTGCGGCTAGCACGCTGATTCATTTCTATGGATCTGTATGGCCGTCCCTTGAATGATAGAAGAGAAAGTGTCCTATTCTTGTCCGTATTGCGGAGGAGAATAACCCTCGCTATTGACAGTGAGAAAAATAACGAATGCACATAGAAGTGCGGATCTAAACTAAGGACGTGGCTGTGTGCATGATGCCTAATATACACGCCTCCTCGCGTTTTTATTTTCCTCTCAAATGACCATATTCTGGAGAATTTTTATTTATTTTTATTTTTTATATTTTTTTATATTCTGTATTCTACCTTTCCTCTGCTATTCCTCCTGGAAATGTATAAATATTGACAACTGGGTGTTACCATGTCATTTTGTCAAGCTGCGGCCCCAGTGTGTAGGGACGTTCCCCATTGACAAGAAGAATGGTAACACCCAGTTATCAGTTTATTGAGACATTTTCAGGGGGAATAACAGAGGAATAGTGAGAAATGATGCTTATATAGGGAATGCAAGTATTTACTGAAACATGTCCGGAGAGAGGCCACCTACGCAAGCGGTTGGGCAGAGACCTGCACCTGGCCACCGAGCTCATTCACCCTCCGTGAGGAGAAGGAAGAGCCGACATGGCTTTCCTCCTGACGCCATGATCTCGGCACACCCCTGAGCATGCTGGGAGTTGTAGTTTCCGGTAATCTCGATCCATGGTGATTGCATTCAGCAGTGGAATGGGCTTTCTGGGGCGAGATTACAGTAAATGTATCTACTTATCTGGAACGATAGGACATTGTGTTTGATGTTCAGTGCTTTGCTGCTGCACATTTCAGAATCCTCTTATCACCTTTTACGCTATTGCTTTATTGTAATTACGGCAGAACGCCATGTTCCCACTCACTGAAAGTCATTGGGGGGGGGGGGTTAGCGGGAGGCATTACTCGGTGACCGGTCTATTTGGGGCAGCGCCGCCACTAATAAGGGAAATATGAAATCTGCACAGTTTGATCCGATTTTCTTTGGGGCTCATATTTTACAAATGTAATCGAAAACCGAGGGCGGCAGCGACCTAGTAGTAGTAAAAATTAAAAACGAATGCCCCCATATCGTCTGATCCTCATAAATGTCATTGCCGGGACCCCCAGAGGTCAGGAGAACGGGCAGAAGCCCCCGTACGTTACATAGTTACATAACATAAGGAACTGTATTTGCTTCCTGTGTCCGTTTTTTTCACAAATCTAGAATACCACTTTAAATTAGCAATGTTAAAAATGTTAAAAAAAAAGTCTAACATTTCTCACCCATTGAATCCCTGCCGCTCCATCTCCCCGCTCTTTATTTTTCTTGGAGCCATGACGTGCCTTACCTGTACATCTATGTGACTGCGGCAGCCAATCTTTGATGCTGGGGTGGTAAAGCATGTGAGCACTGAGGCCTCTGATTGGCTGCAGCGGTCATGTGGATGTACGGCGTGTCATCACTGGAGCAGCGGCGTGGAATGCAATCACTACATTTCCTGTGGCTAATTTAAAGGGGTTGTCCGGGCTTTTACATTTGGTGGCCTCGGTATAGGTCATCAATATCAGATCAGCAGGGTTGGTCTGACACCTGGCACCCCTGCTGATCAGCTGTATGAGGAGATGGCACGCGCGCAGTGCGTACGTGCAGTATTCATTCCGGTCCTGCTGCTTCGGTCTATGGGACAGCAGCAGCGAACAGGAAGGGAGATGGCATGTGTGCACTGCGCGCGCTGTCTCCTCATGCAGCTGATCGGCGTGGGTGCCGGGTGCCGGACCCCCACCAATCTGATATTGACAACTTTTTCTGAGGATAGGTCACCAATAGTAAAAGCCTGGGAAACTTTAATTTGGTTAACACTCGGACAACCCCTTTCAATCCCTTTTTTAAAGGAGTATTCCAGTTTCTTTTGGATACTGATGACTTATCCTCCAGATAGGTGGTTGATATCAGATCGGTGGGGGTCCGACCCCCACACCTCCGCCGATCACCTATTTTCAGCCGCTGCTGGAAACTAAACAGCGGGTGGAGCCGGAAGCGGACAGCTCCATCCACTGTGTAGTGGGGGTACTGCAGCTCAGCTTCCATTCACTTAACAACATCAAAAAGCTTTAATACGTGTTTTCTAGGACTTATGATGGTCTATCCTTAGTATAGCTCATCAGGGATTGATAGTTGAAGGTCCAGCCTTTGGGGCCCCCGTTGATCATCAGAATAAGGGAAGCTCAGCCTCCTCTTCACTGTTCACATATTCGCAGCGCCACAGATTAATGTGGCAGTGCCTGGTACATTTAAATTGGACTGAATTGCAGTACCAATAACAACCACCTCATACGGATGAGCACTGTTCCCCTTTATTCTGGCTGAGGGTCCAGACCCCCTACTGATAACATTCATGACCCATAATAAGGGAAGGCCATCATCTGAAAAACCCCTTTTAAGGGATTGTGTCCGAATTTCTCTCTGTGGGAGCGCTTCAGTAATAATCTAGAGGCCGAGTTCTTCGCCTTTGCCCTGCAGACATGGCAGCAGACTGCGGGCAGAGATTTCTGGAGTGTTAGCTATTCATTTTTATTTTAATTTGTCACTTGACAGACGTAATCCTCCCATCATTGAAAACACGTTAAATACATAGATGAGATCCTGTTAGTTATGGCCGCACGCGGGTATGCTTTCTGTTCTACCGTGCAGCAGCGGTTATTAGACCGTCATCATCTGCCCATCACAACAAGAGGCCGTTGTTATGGCTTTCCTCCGTGATGCCGCTGGTAACATAGGCCTGCATTTTATGGTATGCTGAAATTCCTTTAAAGGGGTTATGTCACGAAACATATTCTACATTTTCCAAACCAGCACCTGGATCTGAATATTTTTGTAATTACATTTCATTAAAAATTTTGTATAGCTGGTGAGCTATTCAATAAAATGCATCTGTATAGCGCCACCTGCTGTTTGTTTTCATTTTACTTTTTTATTTGGCTCACTGAGCTGGTCGCACATGCTCAGTTTAAATCTTCAACTGCCACAAGCCATGTGTTGCGTTAGAAGCTGTGGCAGTTACAGGGAGAAAGGACACGCCCCCTGAGCGGCCAGGCTGGAGATAATCTAGCAGAGCAGTTGCAGCCATGAATGGGGAGATCTCTGGTTCTAGCTTTGTACCATATGATGTCTAATTTAGATTTTTTTTTTTACATCAATCATGGTATGACTCCTTTAAGAACCCATTCACATGACCGTATTTGCAATGGGGCTGCAAAAGATGAGGACAACTGTCCGCATCCGTAAGACCGTTCCGCAGCGCCGCGAAAAAAAAGAAATAAAATGACGCGTCCTATTCTTGTCTATATTGCAGAGGGGAAAACACATTTGTAATATAGAGCGAGACCTTGCGGAAGGGAAAAATGTGGAATGCACACGGCTAGTAGCCTTGTTTTGCAGATCCGTGGTTTGCAGTCCACAAAACGGACACGGTCGTATGTATTGACCCTAATGCAGCATCTGATAATCTGGCACAGAGCTGTGATGCCTTGTTTCAATTATTTTAAAGCCAAAAGTAGAAAAATTAGCCGATAACCACTAGTAAGCATGTGAATGTCCCCTACCTGTACAAGTGAGTTTTCTGAGACCATCCAACAATCCAGAAAGTCCAATTTCATGCCAAAAATAATGGAATATTAAAGGGGTAAGATCTTGGATCTCCTATCCTCAGGATTAACATCTGATCGGTGAGGGGGGGGTCCAATTCACAGCACCTCTGACGATCAGTTTGAAGACACTGCGACACTCTAGTGAGTGCCATGCCCTCTTCCTAGGCCAGTGATGTCACATTCATTGGTCACATGACCTAGGTGCAACTTGGTCCCGTTTGAGAGAATGCGCCTGAGCTGCAATACCAAGCACAGCCTCTATGCAATGTATGGCGCTGTTTGCTTAATGGAGCACCATGGCCTCTTCAAACAGCTGATCGGTGGGGGCGTCAGGAGGCGGATCCCTATGTATTAGATATTGATGATCTAGGTCATTAGTATCTTACTCACAGAAAACCCCTTTAACCACCTCCGGACCATGTAACGCACGGATGCGTCCGGAAGCTGGTTGATTCCTTCCTCCTGGACGCATCCGTGCGTCATCTCGCGATGGCCGAGATTTCCTGTGAACGCGCGCGTTCACAGGAACGGAAGGTAAGCGAGTGGATCTCCAGCCTGCCAGCGACGATCAGCGACCTTATGAACCCCTGATCACCCCATATAGACTCCCTGATCAACCCCCTGTCATTGATCACCCCCCTGTAAGGCTCCATTCAGACGTCCGTATGATTTTTACAGATCCACGGATACATGGATCGGATCCGCAAAACGCATACGGATGTCTGAATGGAGCCTTACAGGGGGGTGATCACCCATATAGACTCCCTGATCGCCCCCCCTGTCATTGATCATCCCCCTGTAAGGCTCCATTCAGACATTTTTTTTGGCCCAAGTTAGCGGAATTTTTTTAAATTTTTTTTTTTCTTCTTATAAAGTCTCATATTCCACTAACTTGTGTCAAAAAATAAAATCTCACATGAACTCACCATACCCCTCACGGAATCCAAATGCGTAAAATTTTTTAGACCTTTATATTCCAGACTTCTTCTCACGCTTTAGGGCCCCTAAAGTGCCAGGGCAGTATAAATACCCCACATGTGGCCCCATTTCAGAAAGAAGACACCCCAAGGTATTCCGTGAGGGGCATATTGAGTTCATGGAAGTTTTTATTTTTTGTCCCAAGTTAGCGGAAATTGAGACTTTGTGAGAAAATTAAAAAAAAAAAAATTCTGCTAACTTGTGCCAAAAAAAAAATATTCTATGAACTCGCCATGCCCCTCATTGAATACCTTGGGGTGTCTTCTTTCCAAAATGGGGTCACATGTGGGGTATTTATACTGCCCTGGCTTTTTAGGGGCCCAAAAGCGTGAGAAGAAGTCTGGGATCCAAATATCTAAAAATGCCCTCCTAAAAGGAATTTGGGCCGCTTTGCGCATCTAGGCTGCAAAAAAGTGTCACACATGTGGTATCGCCGTACTCAGGAGAAGTTGGGGAATGTGTTTTGGGGTGTCATTTTACATATACCCATGCTGGGTGAGAGAAATATCTTGGTCAAATGCCAACTTTGTATAAAGAAATGGGAAAAGTTGTCTTTTGCCAAGATATTTCTCTCCCCCAGCATGGGTATATGTAAAATGACACCCCAAAACACATTCCCCAACTTCTCCTGAGTACGGCGATGCCACATGTGTGACACTTTTTTGCCGCCTAGGTGGGCAAAGGGGCACACATTCCAAAGAGCACCTTTAGGATTTTACAGGTCATTTTTTACACATTTTGATTTCAAAGTACTTACCACACATTAGGGCCCCTAGAATGCCAGGGCAGTATAACTACCCCACAAGTGACCCCATTTTGGAAAGCAGACACCCCAAGGTATTCCGTGAAGGGCATGGCGAGTTCCTAGAATTTTTTATTTTTTGTCACAAGTTAGCGGAAAATGATGATTATTTTTTCTTTTCTTTTTTTTTCTTCTTACAAAGTCTTATATTCCACTAACTTGTGACAAAAAATAAAAAATTCTAGGAACTCGCCATGCCCCTCACGGAATACCTTGTGGTGTCTTCTTTCCAAAATGGGGTCACTTGTGGGGTAGTTATACTGCCCTGGCATTTTAGGAGCCCATATGCGTGAGAAGTAGTTTGCAATCAAAATCTGTAAAAAAATGACCAGTGAAATCCGAAAGGTGCTCTTTGGAATGTGTGCCCCTTTGCCCACCTAGGCTGCAAAAAAGTGTCACACATGTGGTATCGCCGTACTCAGGAGAAGTTGGGGAATGTGTTTTGGGGTGTCATTTTACATATACCCATGCTGGGTGAGAGAAATATCTTGGCAAAAGACAACATTTCCCATTTTTTTTATACAAAGTTGGCATTTGACCAAGCTATTTATCTCACCCAGCATGGGTATATGTAAAATGACACCCCAAAACACATTCCCCAACTTCTCCTGAGTACGGCGATACCAGATGGTGACACTTTTTTGCAGCCTAGGTGGGCAAAGGGGCACACATTCCAAAGAGCACCTTTCAGATTTCACCGGTCATTTTTTACAGATTTTGATTGCAAACTACTTCTCACGCATATGGGCCCCTAAAATGCCAGGGCAGTATAACTACCCCACAAGTGACCCCATTTTGGAAAGAAGACACCTCAGGGTATTCCGTGAGGGGCATGGCGAGTTCCTAGAATTTTGTTTTTTTTGTCACAAGTTAGTGGAATATGAGACTTTGTAAGAAAAAAAATAAAATAAAAAAAATCATCATTTTCCGCTTACTTGTGACAAAAATAAAAAATTCTAGGAACTCGCCATGCCCCTCACGGAATACCTTGGGGTGTCTGCTTTCCAAAATGGGGTCACTTGTGGGGTAGTTATACTGCCCTGGCATTCTAGGGGCCCTAATGTGTGGTAAGTAGTTTGAAATCAAAATGTGTAAAAAATGACCTGTAAAATCCTATGAACTCACTATGCCCATCAGTGAATACCTTAGGGTGTCTACTTTCCGAAATGGGGTCATTTGTGGGGTGTTTGTACTGTCTGGGCATTGTAGAACCTCAGGAAACATGACAGGTGCTCAGAAAGTCAGAGCTGTTTGAAAAAGCGGAAATTCACATTTTTGTACCATAGTTTGTAAACGCTATAACTTTTACCCAAACCATTTTTTTTTTACCCTAACATTTTTTTTTAAATCAAAGACAT
This sequence comes from Bufo gargarizans, assembly GCF_014858855.1. Taxonomy (NCBI): domain Eukaryota; kingdom Metazoa; phylum Chordata; class Amphibia; order Anura; family Bufonidae; genus Bufo; species Bufo gargarizans. Next base: position 679,221,270 of record NC_058081.1, read on the forward strand.
GTAGAACAATAAATTTAGCGAAAAGTTTATATATAGATGTCGTTTTTTTAAAAAAAAATTACAACTGAAAGTGAAAAATATCATTTTTTTGCAAAAAAATCGTTAAATTTCGATTAATAACAAAAAAAGTAAAAATGTCAGCAGCAATGAAATACCACCAAATGAAAGCTCTATACGTGAGAAGAAAAGGAGGTAAAATTCATTTGGGTGGTAAGTTGCATGACCGAGCAATAAACGGTGAAAGTAAGGTAGTGCAGAAGTGTAAAAAGTGGTCATTAAGGGGGTTTCAGCTAGCGGGGTTGAAGTGGTTAAAGGGCTTCTGTCACCCCCCATTGTGCAATTTTCATTAGTCGACATTAGCTATTTGCTAATGTCAGCTGAGTGCAATCATACATGTCCTACCTTTTGTCTGTGGCTTATTTCTTGTAAAAATCATACTTGTATTGTATTATATGCAAATTTCTTCTCTACCAGCAAGTTGGGCGTGTACTTGCTGGTAGCTGCCGCTTCTAGACACGCCCCATCTCCTCTTGATAGACAGGGCCAGCGAGCGCTCTCTTCCTCCCGCTGGCCCCGTCTGCTGCTGAATTCCCGTGCCTGCTCCGTAACGTTCCTCGATCGGCGCAGGCGTACTGAGTGAAGGACGCACGCTTGCCAGCTCCTTCCCTGTTACGTCACACTACGCCCGGAATAGAAAACTGCCGTCATCAGCGATTAGCAAATAGCTATCGTCATCAGCCCTTTAATGAAGTTATGACTGGTGATTCAGACCAATCTGAAAAAAAAAGGAATCCTATGCCCTCTTGGTCACTTGCCTAGAGGCCTATAAATACAAAACTGGAAGTCCAAACCTGAAGTGGTTAAAACTTCCTATTTCTGGAGCTATTTATACGTACAGTAACAAGTACCACTGGAAAAGTCTTTTCTGTGAAAAAAAAGGGGGAAAAAAGTCTGAAACGAACATTTATTCACTTTAAAAATAACCACTGAGTCATGGATTTTCTCTTTGCACCTCTTCAGAATTGTATTCCATTGTTTTACAGCCAGTAATGTCAATTAATTATATACGGTACCTACTTAACGGACCGGGGGAAGGAAACCCGAGGTATTTTATTGCACTTTTATGTTCCATCTTAGAATTGCAAATTCTTATTATGTTTTCTTCTTTTAATTGCAATTTATATATGAAAGCCAATTGTGAAGTAAGTGTTTCCATTTGCACTAATAGCAGGCAGCACTTTTATTTCTCTACATTTCTATGGAGTTGCCTTATATTAGTTGCATGTTTGTTATAATGTATACATACAAGGTTGTCCACCTTACAGTCTTTCCTGAATACACATAAGGCCACTTTCACGCTTGCGTTGTTGTTGTTTTCCGGTATTGAGATCTGGCAGAGGATCTCAATCAGTGATGGCCAGTTCGCAGTGTTCGCCAACGAACACATGCGGGCTGCCATCTTGACTCCCCCGTCCGGCGATGCACAGGTAAGCCCTTACCTGTGCCGCGAGCAGGTCTAAAAATCAAATGCGGTCACCGGGAGCAGGCCGTTCCGAGAACAGCCGTCGGAGGCCTTAATCGGGCTGTTCTCTGAACTGCCTGCTCCCGGTGACCGCATTTGTTTCAGACCAAGATGGCAGTCAAGATGGAAGCCCACATGTGTTCGTTTGCGAACTGGCCATCACTGATCTCAATACCGGAAAAAATGTTTGTTTAGTCCTCATTAATTCTGAATAGAAAGAGATCTGTCCGGGATGCATCAGGATGTCTTCTGTTCCAGCAGCGTTCCGTTTTGTGACTGGACAAGCTGCGGTTTTGTGTCTGGTCATAAAAACGGATCCAGCACTGAAATCAATGTAAGGCCTCATGCACACAACCGTTGTTGTGTTCCGTTCCGCAAAATGGGGTTCCGTTGTTCCGTGATCAGTTTCCGTTTTTGTTTCCGTGTGTCTTCCTTTATTTTTGGAGGATCACCAGACATGAAGGAAAGTAAAAAAAAAGTGTAAGTCAAGTTTGCCATGCAAATGATAGGGAAAAAAACGGACGCGGACGACAATCTTGTGTGCCTCAGCGTTTTTTCATGGTCCCATTTACTTGAATTGAACCGTTTTCCATGAAAAAAATAGGACCGGTTATATTTTTTTTGACTGACTGGAACCACGGATCACGGACGCGGATGACAAACTGTGCATTAGCCGAGTTTTCAACTGACCCATTGAAAGTCAATGGGTCCGCAGAAAATCACGAAAAAAGGAACAACTGACACGGAATGAAACAACGGTTGTGTGCATGAGGCCTAAGTCAATGGTGATGGATCAGTGTTTTTTTTTTTGTTTTTTTTAGGAGCCTAACGTCTTATTCTTATCCGTTTTGCGGACAAGCATAGGCCCGGTACAATGGATCCGCAAAAAAAACTGATGCAATACGGATGTTACACGGACGTCATCCATATTTTTTGTGGACTGCAAATAACATATGGTCGTGCACATGAGCCCTTAGACGTATGTCGGCTAAACCCGTCATGTTGGTGGGATCGGCCAACCATCTAATGTATATGGAGGGCCCCCCACCCCCTTCCAATGGCAGACGTCGGGCATGTTGGATTTCAGCATGCCTGATCCTTTAGTTATCGGGGAGATAAGACGTCCATTGCAGGGGTCTCGAGGCGGCTTTCTCTGATTCATAACATATAAATGCAGGCATAGGTTGGGAATCGGTGGAGATGGCTGTGGGCCAGATGAGCGATCTTATATGGCCACTTTTAGTAGGGTTGGTTCTCGCAAACCAAGAACGACAATTATCTGACATATTTTCGTATGAACGGACTGTAAGAATTTTAGGATCCTGGATGAGGGGTGAAGAAGGATAAGGGGGGTAAAGAGCTGTAAAATCTATAATGGAACCTTAGGGGAAAAAAAATGAAAAAAATGTAAAGAGGAATAAAGTATTCTATAAAAGCACAAAATGCTATAAAAATATTAGATAAAAAAAAAAAAAAGTTAGTAAATCAGGCTCTATTCCCATAGATCAGTAGGTTGCATGTGATGAAGCAGCTGTATGGCCCAAACCTTCTGAGATGAGCTTGGTGTATGCGGAGTAGCCACGAGGCCAGATCCAGTACGTGTGATCATACGGAGGCAGAAGGCGGCCATTGTCGCCCTGGAATAACATTATCTATTCATGCTAAACAGCCGGACTCTCCTCCTGACTGACTGACTGCTGGTTTTGACTCTTTGCTACAGTTTGAGAGCCAAGTGGAATTTCTCCTTCCATAACATGACATTTAGTGTTACATTCCAGCATGCTTTCCCCCAGACTAAAAAAAAAAAAACACTTCATGCTGCATTTATGGGACGAGGGAGGGGGGTTAAGGCCTCGCTTCACCCTCTGCCTAATTTCCATAACTTCACATAATCCACCAGGAATGTAGAAAAAAAAAATCCCTCCGTTTGCTCCAGGCCAAACTGCCAACGATGTTTCCTTACTTCATTGCGAATGTACCGAGAAGAGAAAAACACAGAAAACACTGGTATTCAGCACCTAGTACACGAGCACACGTAAAGAGCGACGAGGCCGGTAATTACAGCCATGACGTTTGTTAAATGGTGCTGGGAAATGAAAGCACAATTTTATTATTTTTTATTTTTTTATCATAAAACAATGCTTTAAAGGGGTTGCCCCACCAAAAAAATAAAAAAAATTAAACATTTTTCAAAGCAGCTCCTGGATAAGAATACTTTTGTAATTGCATGCAATTAAAACATTTAGTATAGCTACTGAGTTATTCAATAAAATGTATCTGTATTACGCCACCTGCTGTTTGTTCTTTTTCTTACGTCTCTGTCCACCTCGCCGGGGTGGTCGTACGTGCCCGGGTCTATCCTTGAACTACCACCAGCCAGATCTACTGGTTTGACAGATAACAGGGGAGCAGCGGCAGCTGAAAGGACGTGCCTCCTAGGAGAGACCTGCCACAGAGAGGATTCTAGCAGAGAATGTGAAGATCTCTGGAGCCTTGTGAGGTACAGGGCTGGTTCTAGCTTTGTTAGATAGAGATGGCCATACATGATGCCCGATTTTTAAACTTTTTTTTTTTTTTACATTAATCGTGGTATAACCCTATTAAAATAAAGATAATGCATTTCCTTGTGCATTAATGGCTCATGCACACGACCATTGTAGGTTTGTGGTCCGTGTTTAACGGATCTGTTGTTCCATATCTATCTTTTTTTTTTTTTTTCTGTTTTGTGGCCACATCCGTTTCATTATGCCACAAAACATATCCGTATTGTTTCCGTATGCGATCCGTTTTTTGCGGATCGCAAACGGAAACAGGAAGTTTGTGATTTGCGGACAAAAAAAAAGGACATGCACTACTTTTTTGCGGAATGGCCAAGCGGATATAGGGAAACGGAATGCAAACTAAGTCCTTTCCGTTGTTTTTGCAGACTCATTGAAGTGAATGGTTCAACATGCGGTCCGCAAAAAAAATAAAAAATGGAAAAGACCCGGAAAGAAAAAACGTTCATGTGCATAAGCCATATAGGTGTTATCCACTATTGAAAATCCACTTGGGTTAGAAGAGATCAGCGATCTTGCTCTAGCCATGTAGAAAGCAAGTGTCCAATTCCTCTGCAGTGCCTCCGCAGGAAAAACGCTGCATTACATGTTTCCAATTGGAATCAGTGGACACAGATGCAGGACTCGCTTTGTATACGCCGACTCTGAATAATAGATGTCGTACCCCTCTATTGACTTACTTTTTCTTTATTTTAATAACGTTTTTAAAGACCGTTTTCTTGGACTCTAAAGTCTGTATTACACAGCCTGATATGGCAGATGATCGTCGGGAGGGAAGCGTTCCCTTCCAGCAATCGCCTGCTCAGTAGTGGAGGAGACCGCTGCTATTACATGCAGCCATCTCCCCCGCAGCATGGGGAGGGTGTGATCGCTAATGCCATCTCGTCCCCATCCTGTAAAGCGGTTTGCCAGTGGCAGATCATTATTAGACACCACGATCTGCCGTCTGCAAACGATAATTTTTGAACATGTCAAAAGATTTCGATTACCTGATTATCGAGCTCCCCACTGACTTGGTCCTCCGAGCTGGCTCCCACATCTCCTTGTTCTGGTCTACGGTTGGTTTTCTTCCTCTCAGGCATGGACATGGTGAACTGATCCTCTTCGGCCTCTTAGGCAGAGAGACTTGAAGCTAAAGGGGATGTAACAAACTGGTGCTTCGAGGGCTCTGACCAGCTCCTCAGTGCTCTAGTTATGTCACTTGCATATAAATAAAAAAGCAGTTTTCTCAGTAATGGGGCAACAGGGAGCTATAATAAGGGTATAGTTTTTCTCAGAATGATCAAAACTACCATGCTGTATGCCTGGTTTAATAGGGTCGATCATGCTGACAGATTTTGTAACCCAAAAAAATAAATATGGCGCCCATTCTGAACACCATATTGTTCAACTGGCAAAAATGCAGTGATAAATCTGCTTCCCTTCTGTTACAAAGCTGGCTGCCTGCAGCCACCTCTAGAGGGAGCTCAGTGCATAGGAATGTATACAGTTACCATTTACTGGAATTGAAGCTGAACTAATCTCTTTGCATTGAGCTCCCCTAGTGGTGGCTGCATGAAAATGTTATATTTTTTTTTGTCGGGATAGAGAGTGAGCAGAGTAAAATAGTCAACACTAACTGCAGGAACTTTTCCTGGACTTTGCAGTGTGATCCATGGAGGCGGCAGCGTATGTCTCCATGTACCTCGCCATGTTCCAGTAATGTTAAGTCACTTTGTTCTCTTTCTTTCATCCCTAAGTATTTTAGCATTGTTCATTGTGCAGCCGTTAAACAATTACCGATTCTGCGTGTTGTCCCCTATGTGGAGCGCCGTGTAATAAATTCAGGTGTCTGAGGAGTTGCTGTTAAAAGCACAACACGCTGAATTGTTCCCCTGGGGAAGAATGAGCTCAGCAGTGGAATCTGTCCCTAATAATTTGCTGTTTGCATGTTGAAATGAGACCAAAGATAACAAGAGGGCGGTTGACTATTCCCAGAGAGGATTCACAGTGTAAGGGAATATTACCGTGCGTTTCTTTTTATTTTTGTTACAGGCTCGGGATGCTAGTTAGTTATTTTGCAATAATCTGGTAAAAGGGGTTGTCCAGGATTAGAAAAACATGGCCGATTTCTTCCAAAAATTGCACCACTCCTGTCCACAGGTTTGTGTGCGTTATTGCAGCTCTGCCCCATTGACTGCAATGGAGCTGCCAACGTAGACATGTTGGTGCTGTTTGTGGAAGAAAGCAGCCATGTTTTTCTAACCCGTTCAACCACCATGACTTACCGTTACATCACAGTAACTGAGGGAATGTATGAAGCGGGCTGCTGCAGTGAGCCTGCCCCATACGCGGGTGTCGGCTGCAATGACTGGGGACAGTGCTCATGCCGAACCCAGTCATTTAATCCCTCAGATGCTGTGATCAACTGCGATCGCGGCATCTGTGATCTAAGGTAGTGGGACGCAGCTCCCTCTGCCTTCCGATCGGAGCCCCTGCAGTGAAATCATGGGACTCTGATCAGTCACCATAGTAGCCTGTACGCTTATGAAGCTACCCAGGACTGTCATGGTAAGCCTCCTGCTAAACTGTGCACGAGCCGTAGCTCAGCAGCGAGCATGGTATTATGCCATTCACACTAATAAATCGCTAAGCGTGAATTGGACAAAGGATCAAAAGAGCCCAGGTTCTAGCCCCCTAAGGGAGGTAAAAGTTACTGCTAGGCCCCATGCACACGGCCGTTGTTCACAGCCGTGTGCGGGCCGTGGAACCGCGGCCTGGATCCCTCCTGAGAGCAGGAGCGCACGGCGTCACTGGTTGCTATGACGCCGTGCGCTCCCTGCTGCCGCCGCAATACAGTAATACACTGGTATGATCTATACCAGTGTATTACTGTATTGCGGCGGCAGCAGGGAGCGCACGGCGTCATAGCAACCAGTGACGCCGTGCGCTCCTGCTCTCAGGAGGGATCCAGGCCGCGGTTCCACGGCCCGCACACGGCTGTGAACAACGGCCGTGTGCATGGGGCCTTAAAATGGTTTAAAAAAAAAAAAGCCCACAAAAATATAAAGTTTTTAAATCGCCCCCCCCTTTCCCAATTTTACATATGAATATATATAAACAATAAAAAAAAAACATATCTGGTATTGCTGTGTCTGAAAATGTCTGAACTATTAAAATATTTTAAAGTATTCCTGTTCGGCGAATGTCGTAACGGCAAAAAATGAAAGACGCACGAATCACCGCTTTTTAGTCTCCTTATCTACCCGCAAAAATTTGAATAATGGTGATCAAAAAGTTGTACGTGCCACAGAAATTGTACCCATAAAAACTGCTGTTTGTCCCACAAAAAACAAACTCGCAATACAACTTTTTGGATGGAAATTTAAAAAAAAGTTATGGCTGTCAGAAAGCAACATTATAGAAGTTGAGCCACAGTATAAGGACAGTAATATCAAAACCACAAAAACCTTGGCAGAATTGTGAGTTTTTTCAATTTAGCCCCATGTCCGTTCAGATAGAACTTGTCCTATTCTTGTCCGTTTTGCAGACAAGAATAGGCATTGTTACAATGGATCACCCAAAAAAACGCATGCAACACGGACACCATCTTTTTTTTTTTTTTGCATATCCGCATTTTGCATGTGAACGCACCGTAATAGTAATGTTGCGCTCCACAAAATATGGATGTGCTCTGTGTGCATTCTGCAAATTTGGCGGGACCCACTGTCAAAAAGCCTATTCTTGTCTGCAAAATGGACAAGAATTGGACAGGTCTATAATTTGCGGCCTGGATGCATGGATGACATCCGTTTGCTATCCGTTTTTCTTTTTGCAGACCCATAGAAGCGAAAGGGCAAAAAATGCGCATCGAACACAGACCAAAAATAGTCGTGTGCATGAGGCCTCATAGCAATGCTGCACCGCCGTATATTCCCTAGACGGATGACACAGGGAATCGGTGTCGTCTGGTAAAGTATTCAAGAAGGAAAATTCTTTCATAGTTCGGTGACATCATCATTAAGAAATCTGCTCATCTAATCCCTCACCTCATCTGAACCTTTCTCAATGACATAACAAAAAGCGCGTTAAGCGTTTCTCTTTGAAAGCAGATCTTGTATAAACAGGTTGAGCATTGGCAAATAGGAGAGAGGTGTATCCGGAAGAGCGGCGCGCTGTACTGTAAATGTCAAGTGACGTCAGCTGTTGTGATGCATTCTTCTGAGTGAGCTGTCATCACCGTGCTGGTGGCAGTCATACGGCTGTCAGGCTAGGAAGCTACTGGAGTAGGACTTGTTTACCTGTAGGACGCTATAGGCTACCGCAGCGCTACTACCTTGTGGCCAGTAGGATGTGGTAGTCAGGCCTCATGGTCTGTAAGGGAACCCCATGCTGGGGGACAGGAGTTTCCGTATCGGGCCCCTTTGTCGCGACAATCAAATAACCATACACATGTGATCCTCGGGCCCGTCCATGGTTCTCGTGGACCTTCTGTTGTGAACAAGCTTTGATTTTTCAGAGTTTATGCTGTATATTTCATGCTTCTCCTTTTTTAATTATCGTTATTAGCAGATTATAACATGAAGAAGATCAGAAAATCATGGCTGCCTACAGGGGAATGAATGTTAATAATGCAGGTCCCTATGGAATCTGCACAGAAGGTTTCTGAGGGCTTATTATATAAGGACGCTGGTGATGGAGAGTTTTGTTCCGTATCAGTCGGACTGAGCTTTTCTCCCATATAAATCCTCTTAAAGGGGTTGTCCCATCTCAAACATTAGTAGGATATGCCCCCAATGCTAGCCGGTCAGGATCTTGTTTTATCTACTGTTGAGCGAACTTGTGTTTTAAGTTTGGCGTCTAAAGTTTGGGTTCGGGTTATCGAAGAATCCCGTTATGGATTCTTAATTCCGCTGTGGACCGTGGTAGCGGAATCCATAACGTGATTCTTCAATAACCCGAACCTGAACTTTAGACGCCGAACTTCAAACACAAGTTCGCTCAACACTAGTTCTAGCCTTAGAACAAAGCCCGCAATGTGAAGTAGAGCGCACCGCGGATGTGCTGCTGCTAAAAATAGCCGAGCACTGGTTCGACTATTTACGTCAGCTTTATGGAAGTAAATAGAGCTGTGTCCGTGCTTGTCTAGTGCGACCCCCTTTCACTTCAACGGGACTTCCGAAAATGTGGTGCAGAGACATACTTTTCTCTGACTGATCAGAAGAACGGAACTTGAAATGCCGATGTGAATCCAGTCTAAGGCCTCTTTTACACTACCGTTTTTTTTTTGTTTGTTTTTTTGTTTTGCGGGTTGTTTTTTGCAGTCAATATACGGTCTGTATACGGAACCATTCATTTCAATGGTTCCGCAAAAAAAAATGAATATACTCTGTATGCATTCCGTTTCCATATTTCCGTCTTGCACGTGCACATTGCAAGCGCTGTCTCTTCATACAGCTGATCGGCGGGGGTGTCGGACCCCCTCCGATCAGATATTGATGACCTATCCTGAGGCTAGGTCATGAATATTAAAAGCCCGGAGAACCGCTTTAATTTGTTTCACTTCAGATTTATCACTGAAAATTTTTCCAAAAAGTTGAAGACTCACTCCATTGGACGTGGGATGTAGAAAACTGGAGTGGCATTTCTGGATAAAGTTTTACGTTTATAGATGCGCCAAATTATACAAAGAACTTAAATTTGATACATTTGGTGCAAAGAACGCCCACACGGACTCAAGTAAAACTGGTTTCATATATTACCTGGTACCGGTCCATTCTGTTTCTGAAATGCCAAGAATTTTCACAGCAAATTTTACCCTTTACAATACATAGGGTGAAATATGTGGATTTTGGATTTTGTGCATGACTTGAGATGACATCCACAGTGGAAATTATCTGCTGCTTTCAGGCCCAGACGGGTTTTGATGCGTGAATAAGCCTACGAAATATTGGGGTTTATTTTTTACTTTATTAGGCTGAGTTCACACGGGCGAGATTTCGGCGCTGGTGCAATGCGGGAGGTGAACGCATTGCACTCGCACTGAATCCGGACCCATTCATTTCTATGGGGCTGTGCACATGAGCTGTGATTTTTACGCATCACTTGTGCGTTGCGTGAAAATCGCAGCATGCTCTATATTGTGCGTTTATCATGCAACGTAGGCCCCATAGAAGTGCAAGTGCGGATGCGGTGCGATTTTCACACACTGTTGCTAGGAGACGATTGGAATGGAGGCCCGATCATTGTTATTTTCCCTTAGAACGTCACTCCAGTCATCACATGATCCATCACCATCATGTGATGGACCATGTGATGACCGGAGTGACGTCACCACGGGTCCTTTTCCTGTACACAGCAAAGAAGACAGAAGAGATGCCGGCTGCGCGAGCAAGTGGATTAAGGTGAGTTAAATTATTTTTTATTTTTAACCCCTCCAGCCCTATTGTACTATGCATTGTGTATTAAGAATGCTATTATTTTCCCTTATAAGCATGTTATAAGGGAAAATAATACATGCCGATTTTTCTCACGTGCGTGCAAAACTCATTACAATGTTTTGCACTCGCGCGGAAAAATCGCCCGTGTGAACCCAGCCTAAGGGTACTTTCACACTTGCATTGTTTGATTCCGGCAGGCAGTTCCGTTGCCTGAACTGACTGCCTGATCAGGCAAACTGTATGCAAACGGATGTCATTTTTTCTGACTGATCAGGCATTTTTCTGACTGATCAGGATCCTGATCAGACAGAAAAATGCCTGATCAGTCAGAAAAATGCATTGCAATAACAATACCAGATCCGTTTTTCCGGTGTCATCAGGCAAAACGGATCCGTTTTTTTTTTTTTTTTTTTCATTTTTAAAGGTCTGCGCATGCATTTTGAATGCCGGATCCGGCACTAATACATTCCTATGGAAAAAAATGCCGGATCCTGCATTCAGGCAAGTCTTCAGTTTTTTTTGCCGGTGATAAAACTGTAGCATGCTACGGTTTTCTCTTTTGCCTGATCAGTCAAAACGACTGAACTGAAGACATCCTGATGCAAACTGAACGGATTACTCTCCATTCAGAATGCATGGGGATATGCCTGATCAGTTCTTTTCCGGTATAGAGCCCCTGTGACGGAACTCTATGCCGGAAAAGAAAAACGCAAGTGTGAAAGTACCCTTAGACTTTTTTATATATATATATATATATATATATATATATATAAGCAGAGAATCGGACAGCACTCCAAGACTTGAAAAAAGTAGAAATCTTTATTCACCCATGTGAAAAATAATTTGCGACGTTTCAGCTCACAATCGAGCCTTGAGAAAGGCTCGATTGTGAGCTGAAACGTCGCAAATTATTTTTCACATGGGTGAATAAAGATTTCTACTTTTTTCAAGTCTTGGAGTGCTGTCCGATTCTCTGCTTATATTAGAAGGTGGAAAGCTCATTCCTTTGGACCCAGCACCTGAGCCAATAGCTGGTGCCGCCAAATCTCCTTTTCTGCTATATATATATATATATATATATATATATATATATATATATATATACACATACAGGTCCTTCTCAAAAAATTAGCATATTGTGATAAAGTTCATTATTTTCTGTAATGTACTGATAAACATTAGACTTTCATATATTTTAGATTCATTACACACCAACTGAAGTAGTTCAAGCCTTTTATTGTTTTAATATTGATGATTTTGGCATACAGCTCATGAAAACCCAAAATTCCTATCTCAAAAAATTAGCATATCATGAAAAGGTTCTCTAAACGAGCTATTAACCTAATCATCTGAATCAACTAATTAACTCTAAACACCTGCAAAAGATTCCTGAGGCTTTTAAAAACTCCCAGTTTGTTCATTACTCAAAACCGCAATCATGGGTAAGACTGCCGACCTGACTGCTGTCCAGAAGGCCATCATTGACACCCTCAAGCAAGAGGGTAAGACACAGAAAGACATTTCTGAACGAATAGGCTGTTCCCAGAGTGCTGTATCAAGGCACCTCAGTGGGAAGTCTGTGGGAAGGAAAAAAGTGTGGCAGAAAACGCTGCACAACGAGAAGAGGTGACCGGACCCTGAGGAAGATTGTGGAGAAGGACCGATTCCAGACCTTGGGGGACCTGCGGAAGCAGTGGACTGAGTCTGGAGTAGAAACATCCAGAGCCACCGTGTACAGGCGTGTGCAGGAAATGGTCTACAGGTGCCGCATTCCCCAGGTCAAGCCACTTTTGAACCAGAAACAGCGGCAGAAGCGCCTGACCTGGGCTACAGAGAAGCAGCACTGGACTGTTGCTCAGTGGTCCAAAGTACTTTTTTCGGATGAAAGCAAATTTTGCATGTCATTCGGAAATCAAGGTGCCAGAGTCTGGAGGAAGACTGGGGAGAGGGAAATGCCAAAATGCCTGAAGTCCAGTGTCAAGTACCCACAGTCAGTGATGGTCTGGGGTGCCATGTCAGCTGCTGGTGTTGGTCCACTGTGTTTTATCAAGGGCAGGGTCAATGCAGCTAGCTATCAGGAGATTTTGGAGCACTTCATGCTTCCATCTGCTGAAAAGCTTTATGGAGATGAAGATTTCATTTTTCAGCAGCGACCTGGCACCTGCTCACAGTGCCAAAACCACTGGTAAATGGTTTACTGACCATGGTATTACTGGGCTCAATTGGCCTGCCAACTCTCCTGACCTGAACCCCATAGAGAATCTGTGGGATATTGGGAAGAGAAAGTTGAGAGACGCAAGACCCAAGACTCTGGATGAGCTTAAGGCCGCTATGGAAGCATCCTGGGCCTCCATAACACCTCAGCAGTGCCACAGGCTGATTGCCTCCATGCCACGCCGCATTGAAGCAGTCATTTCTGCAAAAGGATTCCCGACCAAGTATTGAGGGCAGAACTGAACATCATTATTTGAAGGTTGACTTTTTTTGTATTAAAAACACTTTTCTTTTATTGGTCGGATGAAATATGCTAATTTTTTTAGATAGGAAATTTGGGTTTTCATGAGCTGTATGCCAAAATCATCAATATTAAAACAATAAAAGGCTTGAACTACTTCAGTTGTGTGTAATGAATCTAAAATATATGAAAGTCTAATGTTTATCAGTACATTACAGAAAATAATGAACTTTATCACAATATGCAAATTTTTTTAGAAGGACCTGTATATAAAACCCAATGCGATTGCTCCAAAAATTCTTCCTCTTTTAAGTGTAGAGTGGCTCTGAGCTCAGCGCTGAACACGTAGGAATGCAAGGAGCCCATGAAGAATTGATTGTGACATTGAAAGCTCCGTCAGGGCACAGTCAGAGGTTGACTCTTGTTAATCTTGGCAGGACGGACTGTGGTAGAATAAAAGCTGTTTACTTAGTGCAAATATTTCTTTTTTTTTTTATAGGCATCTCAAACTCCACGTTTATTTACTCGCCCTTATTTTATCTACTTTCATCAGCAATTACATAAAGCGCATGTTGTTATGTGGCCAGCTCCCTGCCTCAAACGTTAACTCCATGGATACCTGGGGCCCCGTTCAGCGTTGACCTAGCAACATACCGAACGAAGTAGGGTTTCACCTAGGTCTTAACTAAGAAGATTCTTGGTTTATACCAACATGAAATAATTTCAGGATGACATTTAAAAAATCTTTTTATTTTTTTTTTTAAATGTATTTATTATAACAGAAATAAAAAAATAAAAAAGGTTTGGGTGCCGCTACCACATAATGGCTTTGTGGCGCCAATAATTATTTTAGTGATGCTTCTTATGTTTGCTTTCTGGTGTAGATTGTGCCGTATTAATGTTACCTTCATTTGAGAATTCCATTATGGGTGACCCGTGGCGTAGAGAAGAGGGGCTGAAAACTGATGGACGCATCAGTAAGAATGAGATATTTTTGGAGTTTGGTTCTGCCTGCCTGGGAAGCAGTCGTACCCACGTTAGGCACGGTCGGGAATCCGATCTTTGGCGTAATGAATCCTGTTTAGAAATTTGGGGACCGTTAGAAAAAAAATATGGTTGCAAATTTTGTCGCACACCATTTGTGCAGTAAGATTTCCGTCTGGGAAGCAGAAGGGCCAGTAGGCCCAGGTCATTTATCTTTTTCTGTGCCAGTTTTTGCCGTGGAAAAGGGCTTAAATCTCTGCCAGCGAGAGGGCTGGCAGACCCCCATCAATCTAAACTTCTGGGCTACACGTAGGCCTTTTTAAACAGCTGATCTGCGCGGGTGGCGGTAGACAGATATTTATAGCCTATCCTGTGAATCATCAATATTATACTCCTGGAAATTGGGGGAGGGGAGGGGGGGGGAGAACATGATAAGTAGACAAAGAGGCATTTTTCCCATAATTTATTGCAGTTTTTTTAATTTTTATCTCTTATTTATATTTTTTTTTTTAGGCAATATTTTATAATCGGAGGTACACTTTACAGCCTTGTGCACATGGCTGTTCTGTTCTGCAAAGGCACCATCCATGCCAGGCCACAGAATGATGCAGACCCATTCAACTTGAATGGGTCCGTGATCCGTCCGCACCGAAAAAACATGTTCTATATTTTGCGGTGCAGAGGCATGAACAGAAAACTCTATGGTGCTTCTTCTGTTGGGGTTCCATCCCTCTGTTCCGCACTCCTCCTTCCAAATTGCGGACCCATTCATCCATGATGCGGTGCACAAACGGCCAGGGCTCGTAAATTGCGGACCAGCTGTTTGCGGGCTGCAGTATGGGCACAACCGGGCAATGACCGTGTGCATGAGCCCTAAATCCTTTTTTCATGAAATGGAAAGGAAACTGCTATACGTTTTATGTGATTACGGTAGTTACTACATTGGTTGTTTTTTTTACAGCGCGGTCAGGGTTGTGTGTTTTCCTCCATCCTGTGACTATGAAGCTGACATTTACAGCTTAGACTTGGGTGTCTCTCCCGAACTGTTTTATGTCACAAAGAAGGTCAGCGCCAAAGAACATTAGACGATGGGATTAGTCTGGGTCACGTACTGCTGGTCAGGGCAGCATAGAAGCCTCTCCGTGTCTGGAGCATCCTGGATTTAGGATGATGGGCTCACGTACGTCTAGTAATCACCGGATGAGGCCTTCTGAGTTCTAGGTCACCGTGTCTTCAGAGTGGCTGCTGCTTGGATAATGTCATATTTTCAGGAATTGATACGTAGGTTTTCCTTGTATACTGTAAATCAGGAATGATCTCCAGATAGGGACGGACAATTCATCTAATTAATTTAAATATTGGGGAATTGCAGAGAACAGTGTTCCCCAGAATATTACCCTTTTATACTTTATACAAAGGGATAGAAACATGTATAATGTTTATATATAAAAGGGGGTTTTAAACCTTTTTAATCGCACTTTGTATTGTATAATACTCGCTGTTAAAGAGGTTCCGGAATTCGAAAA
Source organism: Bufo gargarizans (assembly GCF_014858855.1). Taxonomy (NCBI): domain Eukaryota; kingdom Metazoa; phylum Chordata; class Amphibia; order Anura; family Bufonidae; genus Bufo; species Bufo gargarizans. Next base: position 679,236,734 of record NC_058081.1, read on the forward strand.
ACATGGTTGCTTTCTTCCTATCCATGGATTGTGCATAGTATTGCAGCTCAGCCCCATTGAAATCAATAAGACTGAGCTGTAATACCACAAACAGCCTGAGGACAAGTGTGGTGCTGTTTTTGGAAGAAAGTTCCATCACAGGGGCTCAATACCGGAAAAAAACTGATCAGTTTTATCCTAATTCATTCTGAATGGAGAGCAATCCGTTCAGTATGCAATCAGGATGCATCAGTTCAGTCCCTCTTACGTTTTTTTGAAAATACTGGAGCATGCTGCAGTTTTCTCTCCAGCATTTTTTCCCATTGGAATGAAAATTGCCGCATTGACGGATCCGGTCTTCCGGGTGTGCACATGCAAAAAAAAAGCAAAAAAATTTTTTTATATCGGATACGTTTTTTCCAGGTGACACTGGAGAGACTGATCCGGTATTTCAATGCATTTGTCAGACGGATCCGGCAGGCAGTACCGGCAACGGAACTGCCTGCCGGTATCCTCTGCCGCAAGTGTGAAAGTACCCTTAGATGAACATCCGATAAAACTGTTGATTTTGGTGAGACTGGTCAGCCATCTAATGTGTATGAGGGTGCACCGATTTGAATTTCGGAATGCCCAGTCATTTCTTCTTAGTGGAGACAAGCCTCTGCCGTAGGCGCCTGGCAGCAACGTATTCCTCCATCTAAGGTCTGTGGGCAGCCCAACTGTTCAGCTTTACTTGACAAGCTGGTGACCTTCTGATGTTGGAATGAGGGACTCTGAAAATGCCTACAGTGTTTCCTTAAAGAGGATCTGTCACCAGGATCAACCCCTTACTGACAGGGTTGATCCTGCTGGTGAAAACAATAACGCGTGGCAAGCTCTGGACAGTGATGGAGCTGAGGTGCATCGGGAGGCTAGGGCCTGTCCTCTATGCACCGAAGCACTGATTTGCATATAGATTATTATTATAATAATAATATTATTATTACTAATAATAATATCTCCTGAACAGCCCAACAGATTTTCATCATACAGGTATAGTTTTAATCAGCAGGATCAACCCTACCAGATGTTATGACTGGTTTAATAAGGTTAAGGCCTCATGCACACGACTGTTGTTTGGGTCCACATCCGAGCCGCCGTTTGGCGGTTTGGATGCGGACCCATTCACTTCAATGGGGCCGCAAAAGATGCGGACAACACTCCGTGTGCTGTCCGCATTCGTTGCTCCGTTCCGCGGCCCCGCAAAAAAAATATAACATGTCCTATTCTTGTCCGCGCTTTGTGGACAAGAATAGGCATTATATTGACGGCCGCCCGTTCCGTTCCGCAAATTGCGGAAGGCACACGGGCGGCTTCCGTTTTTTGCGGATCCGCGGTTTGCGGACCACAAAAAAGTCATGGTCGTGTGCATGAGGCCTAACCCTGATGACAGGTCCTCTTTTAGAATTAAAGGGGTTGTCTCACTTTGTACTGTGATTGTCCATATTGTCTCCTTTGCTGGCTAGATTAATTTTTCCATCACATTATACACTGTTTGTTTCCATGGTTACGACCACCCTACAGTCCATCAGTGGTGGCCGTGCTTGCACATTATAGGAAAAAGCATCCGCCTCTCTGGTGACCAGGACCGTGGGTCCTGACATAGGCTAGTGCTTTTCCTTATAGTGTGCAAGCACGTCCACCCGCCCGATGGATTGCAGGGTGGTCGTAACCCTGGAAACGAGCAGTGTATAATATGATGGAAAAATGAATCCAGCCAGCAAAGGAGGCAATATGGGCAATCGCACTACACTAATAAATGCCTTGTATTTACTTTCTGCAGCCAACGACTGGCCTCAGTGGTGACGAACCCTTGCATCATAATAGCAAAACAACAACATTGATGGAGTGCTGCATCGGTTATACAAACCGGATTCCCAAAAAGTTGGGACACTAAACAAATTGTGAATAAAAACTGAATGCAATGATGTGGAGATGGCAAATGTCAATACTTTATTTGTAATAGAACGTAGATGACAGATCAAACGTTTAATCCGAGTAAATGTATCATTTTAAAGGAAAAATACGTTGATTCAAAATTTCACGGTGTCAACAAATCCCAGAAAAGTTGGGACAAGTAGCAATAAGAGGCTGGAAAAAGTAAATTTGAGCATAACGAAGAGCTGGAAGACCAATTAACACTAATTAGGTCAATTGGCAACATGATTAGGTATAAAAAGAGCTTCTCAGAGTGGCAGTGTCTCTCAGAAGCCAAGATGGGTAGAGGATCACCAATTCCCAAAATGTTGCGCAGAAAGATAGTGGAGCAATATCAGAAAGGTGTTACCCAGCGAAAAATTGCAAAGACTTTGCATCTATCATCATCAACTGTGCATAACATCATCCGAAGATTCAGAGAATCTGGAACAATCTCTGTGCGTAAGGGTCAAGGCCGTAAAACCATACTGGATGCCCGTGATCTCCGGGCCCTTAAACGACACTGCACCACAAACAGGAATGCTACTGTAAAGGAAATCACAGAATGGGCTCAGGAATACTTCCAGAAACCATTGTTGGTGAACACAATCCACTGTGCCATCCGCCGTTGCCAGCTGAAACTCTACAGTGCAAAGAAGAAGCCATTTCTAAGCAAGATCCACAAGCTCCGGCGTTTTCACTGGGCCAGGGATCATTTAAAATGGAGTGTGGCAAAATGGAAGACTGTTCTGTGGTCAGACGAGTCACGATTCAAAGTTCTTTTTGGAAATCTGGGACGCCATGTCATCCAGACCAAAGAGGACAAGGACAACCCAAGTTGTTATCAACGCTCAGTTCAGAAGCCTGCATCTCTGATGGTATGGGGTTGCATGAGTGCGTGTGGCATGGGCAGCTTGCATGTCTGGAAAGGCACCATCAATGCAGAAAAATATATTCAGGTTCTAGAACAACATATGCTCCCATCCAGACGTCATCTCTTTCAGGGAAGACCCTGCATTTTTTAACAAGATAATACCAGACCACATTCTGCATCAATCACAACATCATGGCTGCGTAGGAGAAGGATCCGGGTACTGAAATGGTCAGTCTGCAGTCCAGATCTTTCACCTATAGAGAACATTTGGCGCATCATAAAGAGGAAGGTGCAACAAAGAAGGCCCAAGACGATTGTACAGTTATAGGCCTGTATTAGACAAGAATGGGAGAGCATTCCTATTTCTAAACTTGAGAAACTGGTCTCCTCGGTCCCCAGACGTCTGTTGAGTGTTGTAAGAAGAAGGGGAGATGCCACACAGTGGTGAAAATGGCCTTGTCCCAACTTTTTTGAGCTTTGTTGACACCATGAAATTCTGATTCAACATATTTTTCCCTTAAAATGGTACATTTTCTCAGTTTAAACTTTTGTTCCGTGATTTATGTTCTATTCTGAATAAAATATTAGAAGTTGGCACCTCCACATCATTGCATTCAGTTTTTATTCACGATTTGTATAGTGTCCCAACTTTTTGGGAATCCAGTTTGTATAACAGACCATCGCCCATTGCCTTATTATGGGTCTGCTGGTTTCTGGTATGGTAGTCATTTTCGCAGCATTTATGAAGGAATCTGCAGCGGAACGTCCAATGCAGATGTGAACAGAGCTTTGTGTAATTCTACCAGACGGCTTACTGAATGGAGATGCCTGTGTGTACTAAGCTGTATGTGGGTCTGAGGATTTAACCTTGATGCTGAGCGATCTACCTTGGTTAATAATTAGGTTAAGAGGTAGGTTGTTAAGGATCCTCACCCCTTTTGACCAAGAACAAACAGTAATCCAGACGAGGATAATAACGGATCAACGCAGGTTAGCGTCATCTGGAGCTGTCTTGTCTCCATTTACTGAGTTAGAAATCAGGAGCATCTCAGCCATTTACGTGATGTAATTCAGCAGATAAGGGACTTTGAGAGGAAATAAAAATCAGATATCATATAATACATGACAATTTCTTTCTAACATAGCTGGAACCAGCCCTGTACCTCACATGGATCCAGAGATCTCCCCATTCATTGTTCCAGTTGCTCTGCGTGATTTTTCAAGCTGGTAACTCATGGAGAGTGTCCTTTCTGCTGCAGCTGGTGACTGTAAAGGGCATCTGTCAGCAGATTTGTAGCTATGACACTGGCTGACCTGTTACATATAGACTTGGCAGCTGAATGCGTCTGTGTTGGTCCCATGTTCATATGTGCCCGCATTGCTGAGAAAAATGATGTTTTAATATATGCAAATGAGCCTCTAGGAGCAACGGGGGCGTGGCCGTTACACCTAGAGGCTCCGCTCTCACTGCAGCTGCGCCCCCTCTGCGCTGTGACAGGGCCAAGCAGTGGAAAAGTCATCTTGCCTGGCCCCGTCAATCAAAGTGCAAAGGGGGCAGCAGTTGCAGAGAGAGCAGAGCCTCTAGGTGTAACGGTAACGCCCCCGTTGCTCCTAGAGGCTCATTTGCATAAGTTTAATCATCATTTTTCTCATCAATGCGGGCACATATGAACACTGGACCAACACAGATGACTTCAGCTACCAAGTGCACATGTAACAGGGCAGCCAGTGTCATAGGTACAAATCTCTTTAAAGAATGGAACTGAGCATGTGCGTCCATCTCGGTGAGCAGGACAGAGAAATGTAAAAACGCAAATAGCAGGTGGCGCTATGCAAATAGATTTAATTAAATAACTCAGTGGCTGTATAAAATTTTTAACTACATGCAATTACAAAAGTTTTCAGATTCAGGTGATGGTTTGAAAAATGTAGAATGTTATTTGTGGGACAATCCCTTTAATTTTGCTTTTAGAAAACACTTACAATATATAATAAAATCCTAACGATTTAGCAGATCACATTTATACAGCGCAGCAGAGCAGAGTCTGTCATTGGGCTCTGTGTACCGTGATATCTCAGTTTATGACTATCTGAATTGGAGGGCTCTACAGGGCTTGGCCTCCTCCCTCCATGGGCCCCATAGCATCCCCTTGAGTTGTCTCTGTAGTACTTATGTTTACTGCATGGCTTCCAGGGATCTGGAGAGATGACTTCACAGCGACCGTGCCTTGAGTGACAGCAGATTTAAACGACTGAAAATCCCTTTCACACATGTGAATAGGATTTTCTTCTGCAGCATGTGCAACCCCCATTCAGATAACAGTCCTGCAACAAATCTGCTGCCCGTGAACTTGAGGCTTTGCAGTTGGTGCTCGGCGTGAAGAGTCAAGCCAGGTCCAGACGTTGTGGACTTGCATGGGATTATCTGTCATGTCTAGTCTTACCCTACTGGAATCTGTGGATTTTGTTGCAAATCTTTGTCAAATCCTCAGCGAAATCCACGTGTCCAGTGCGGATTGTGCTGCACATTTTTGATGTAGGTTCTCAGTGAGTCTCCCCCGTGCTACATTGAAAGGTGTGTAACACGTGGTGAAAGTTCACAAAGAATTTCACATGCTGCAGGTATTACAATCCACACCACACGTCGGTTTCCGGTGGAGTGGAGGAACTTTGTAAAATTCCATCCATTTGCTTGGTACTTCAATTTTATCTGCAGATTGGGCAGGATCTATGTTAGCACTGCCCACAGGTGGGCGGTTCAGGGTGGGTGTTTTTGGGGTGTTCCCAGGGTGGGGCTTATATGCCCCAAATTTTTGTGAAGTGTGCAATTTGGGTCCCATGTGGGTGGTCCTAGATTTTAGAAAATCTTCCACCGAGTTGGATTTATTATATGTGGTCACCTGGTCCTTACGGTCTACGACATCCCACCATCACCAATAATTTAGTCCACTGATATCGCTGTGTTTCTGGAATATCTACCCATATTTGCCTTATTTTTCTTGTCTTTTGCAAGTTTTCTCCATCTAAGAGAATGACATGCCGCAAATATCTATGGAAGAACCTGACGGTTCCGTCTTCAGAGGTTTGATCTTGTAACGTATTACTCCTGGGTTTTACATTCCGTGCCTGGTACAAGGCCTTCTGTCACGTTTCAGCCTGCCGTCCCCGGATGCAGAAACAGGTTGGAATGTTTTTCTCCAGCGCATGAAGTTCTTCCTCAAGGGCATTTATACCTGATCCGGTGCCAGCGCACAAGCTTATTGTTCAATATGTGACAGCAGGGTGTGTTTCCATGAGGAAGATGAAAGATTTGACAGATCTCAGTGGCTCACTTGCTCTGATAATTATCGTGGCCTCCTACCTGTGATTTACTAAATGAAGCGGTGGAGCAGAAGACATTAAACAGGGTGGGGATAGAAATCAATGTGCCATTTAGGGTACTTGGAAAGCTGGGTGACAACTTTTTATGTACCTTGGCTTGTAATGCTGCTACTAGGTGTTGTCACCTAGAGTTTTCATGGCAGACTATAAGAGGACAACTCAGGGACTTGTTTTAGGAGAAGTTCCCTTTAAGGCCCCTTTCACGCGAGCTTTACGGATTCTCTCAGGGTCCTTTCAGGATAAAAACGGATGGTTTGGCGCGCAAACGGAGAACTCGCTTCTGTGAAAGAGGCCTAGATGCAACCCTTGATGGTCCTTGCTGGTAAGGTCAAGTAATGATGTTGCATTTGATTGTCTTCTAAGACATGTCATATTAAGGCTTGGGCTGCTACTTCCTGATGGTAAAAAGTCTGCACAGGACCTTAGGTCCACCAAAGCCAAAGGTTCCGATAGGGTCAGATCTTTTTTCGGCTGTTTACCTGTCACATGCAATTTTCTTCCCTGAAGAACAAGCAATTCATGTTAGACCAGTTGTTTGTGACTGACGGCATACCCTAAGGATAAGTTATCAGTATTAGAATTCTAGAGAACTCCTCCTTTAAAGAAGTTTTCTGGCATTTATAGAGTGATGGCCTATCCTTATCAATATCTGATCAGTGGGGATCCAACTCCTGGCATTACCCCCCCTGATCAGCTGTTTGAGAGGTTGCACTCCTCCCAGTCGGGGACACGTAAGCCCTCCCCCCAAGATCAAATAAGCTAACTATACACATTAGATTCTAGTTCTAATTCTTGAGGTCTGCACAACTGTTTAAAGGGCATCACTCAGTGGATTTGTACCTATGAAACTGGCTGACCTGTTACATGTGCGCTTGGCAGCTGAAGGCGTCTGTGTTGGTCCCATGTTCATATGTGCTTGTATTGCTGTGAAAAATGATGTTTTAATATATGCAAATGAGCCTCTAGGAGCAGCGGGGTGTTGCCATTGCAGAGAGAGAAGAGTCCATTGCTCCTAGACACTCATTTGCATATATTAAAACATCATTTTTCTCAGCAATGCGGGCACATATGAACATGGGACCAACACAGATGTCTTCAGCTGCCAAGTGCACATGTAACAGGTCAGCCGGTGTCATAGGTACAATCTGCTGACAGATGCCCTTTAAGGACTGGTGCTCGAGAAGGACTGGGCATCTGATGGAGTTTAGAAATTCATGGTACTCCACATTTGTCATGCCATTAGTTCATACATTAAAATATAAACTAATTGCATCGCATGTGGAGTGGCGTAAACTTCTGAATTTTGTACACCTTAGAGTGGCAGGTTTAAATGACAATTTTGGACTAGCCAACCATCCAATGTGTGCCAAGGCCTCCTCACTCTTCCCCGACAGCATCCATCATCAGAGGGAAGCATCTCAGGAGAGGTAAATCGGTGTCTAGGTGCGGCGTAGTCCCTTCTCCCAATTCAGAACACATGCGTGCTCCACTGAGCATACATATGATTTGGGGAGGGGGGGGCAAGATGGATAGTTGTCACCCATTAGCTACAGTATATAAAATATTTGTCCAGCATTAAAGAATATTATCCTCCAAGGTAGGCCATCAAGGATAAATGCTTATCTTTGAAAGTTGTTTATTGGACCTGGCTTTAGCCGGCTTGGCCAAATATTTGCCTTCTCCTGCCGAGACAATAGATTGCTCCCCTTCAAATAAGCCGGCGCTTCAAAGTCACAACCGCAAAAGAGGTCATATTATTACGTGGATGAATTGATCTTGAAGAAGGTTAGTAATGCTCTTGACGTTATGAGCATAGTTAATATGCTCCGCAAGGCGTGGTAAAGGCCAGTATTATGATACCCCCCCCCCCCCGGTATTACTGTCCTGCACTTTGCCTCCGGTTCTTGTCATTTTAGTAAAATTTGGTTTCTGTCAAAGCTTAGTGAGTAACTTTTTGCTTTCCCAAATTTTCCTATTGTGTTCTACCATGGTGGGCAAGAAAAGATGTTTAATAGGTTTCTCTACTCTGCAAATAGACTCGCGTCGGAACCGTAAAGATAGCCTTTATCCCAGATTTTCCCACCTTATGCTCCTTTTCTGGGACCCCACCTGTTGGGACAAGCAATGATTACCTTCTATAGCGATTTCGGGACATGAAACGCTTAGGAATATGTTGATTTTCATTATCCTTCTATGTTGGGGAAAGCGCGTGGCATAAAATGATGTCACAGTGCAGTTATTACTACATACAGTGATGTCGCAGCATAACTTACACAGTGATCACAAAAGGTTGATCATTTTGATGTTATACCATGTGTCTTTTCCAAATGCACAGAGATATAACGTACATGTATCTGGCTGTTTTGGCACTTGTTGTTTCTGCTGAATGCCATTCAGTCCATGGCTAAGTTTTCAAAGTCATTATATTGCGGCTCTGCTAAGTTTTCAAATGGTGATTTGTTCCATCTAGAGAACGTATGGTTGGCAGGAACAGGGCTAACCACCCTGTTCATCTCCTCTTGGTAGAAGTGGGCTGGTCCTACTTCCTGTTAGGAGTTCCAGTCCAGAGAGAGAAGGGAGAGGAAGCACATGTGAGAGCTCCTTCTTCTAGGAACCAGATCTGATTCTCCTGTGAAACCTTTACTATAGAGCAGTGGTGGCCCCCTGCCAGAAAATGCTAATGACACCACCATTATGGAAGCGGTCATGAGCATGCGGGAGGCACAGGAAGGTGAGAACAGCACTCCACTGGCTGTACTCACCTTCTCTGGTCTTCTTCCGGCCCCACACTGTGTCCTGACACGTAGAGTGCCAGGAAGTGGTAAGTTTATATATTTTTTTATTTTAAATGTCTGAGGCTGGGAGGGGAGGTCTGGTCTGAGGCTGGGGGAACTATTGGGGGTCTGATCTGAGGCTGGGGGGTCTGATGGGGGCTGATCTGAGGCTAGGGAGGGTTAGATGGAGGTCTGATCTGAGGTTGGGAGGTCTAATGGGGTATGATCTGAGACTGGGGGTCTGATCTAAGGATGGGGAGGGTCTGATCTGAGGCTAAAGTAGGCTGGGGGGTCTGATAGGATGCTGATGGAGGTGGGTGGTAGATCTGAGTCTGAGAAAGGTAGAGATAGTTGCGAAGAAAGAGGCAGGGAGAGTGGAAGCTGGGTGAACCCCTCTCTAGACCCCCTGGGATGAGCTTGGCTGCCATTATTGCCAAATAAAGAACTAAAAAAATATGTGGTCAAAATTGCGCCTGTACTATTTGTAATGTATAGTGCAGGCGCCATTTTGTGCTGCAAAAATACAGTACTCTAGATTTATTTAATTGAAGCGCAATTTCTGTAACCTCTAAGTCACTTATATTTTTGACCAAATATAGCCATCAAATTTTTAAGTTGAGAATTTTGTATGGCCCCCGAATGATGTTACAAAAATCTAAATGGCCCTCGGCAGCAAAAAGGTTCCCCACCCCTGCAAACGGAGACAAACAGATTTCAGAACACTTCCTCCAGAAAGCATCAGTGTGTCATAGCAGCAGAGTGATCGGCAAAATCACAGCTTTACAGACACTGCTTCAAGGTGAGGGACTACAGCTGAGACACCACCACCTAGCTAACAAACATCAAGCCTGTATCACAGTGGACACCCATGTTCACAAGTTCCATTAGATTGCCATCCAACCTGTCATGATACCTCCTCATCTGATGCCAGAATCTGCACTTTGGGTTTAATACTGCTGAATGTGCCACAAGTTATATTTTGTCCTAAAAGAGTCTTTTATACATTTACTTCTGGCCTTATTCTTCAATTTACTCGTTACTGCATCGATCCCCACAGATCGACAGCCTGAGGAAGTACATTGTGACACAACATCTCATCAGGGCCATTAACACTCCCATTCTCTGCATCGGTTCCACAGGGGCTCGCTGCACTTAGTTTCAACCTTCCATGTGAGTTCACCTTGGGGCCTACAGGCGGATAGGTTGTATGTAGTAATGAGAGCTAATATGGATGTGGAACCTAAGGAAACGTAGAGGATGCTCTGTGAAGACATGCACAGCATGCAGCCAGGAGATGAGGAGGAACTGCTGTGCTGAAAATTAATGAAGTATCGGCCATTACCGCTGTGAAGAACATCTGCCTGCTTGTGAACTTACCTAAGGCTGGGTGCAGACAAGACGTTTAGTTTGGACAGTCATTTTCCATTAATAAGCCATAAAATATTTACAATCAAAATCAAATTAAGCACGTACATGAAGCGGTTTGACTTTGTAATATTTCACCTTTTTTTAATTTTACACCTTGGGATTGTACGACTCCTTGAAATATCTTATTATAAATTTTACAGTTCTGCCGTCGCTGGAAATGAATCTTCAGCCATTAACATAGCAGTATGTTGCCATTACGACAAATTCCTCTAATCACAATGTTCTGCGTTCCGTCCAAGAGGCAGCGGGTAGAGGGAATAAATAGGCGCCTATTACAAAGCTGCGCGAATTGTTAATGCACAGCCCCAGTATATAAATAAGAGACATTGAATTGTTCATCACACCTCCATCCAGATACCCCCGCTGTGGTTGGCATTTCATGCAGAATGAGTCTGCTCGCCTGTGGAATGACTAATCCTCTATTTATTGAAAAAAGCCTTTTTATTAACTCCGCAATTAATAAAAATAAATCTCTGTTAAACCAAGAACAACCATGGATATTCATTCAATTTCTCCTTCTGTTTTATTCCTTTATCTTCCCCCTCACTTCTGTAAAAAAAAAAAAAAAAAAAATATATATATATATATATATATATATATATATATATATATATATATATATATATATATACACACACTTTTTTTAAAAATTTTTTATTATTATGCTGAGTTAGCTGTGAAATACCGTATATCATTATCGCAATTACATACAACTTTTTCAACTTTATTTTATTAAAGGAAGTCTGTCAGCAGTTTTGACCTTGCTAAGCTGCTGACAGCACTAAGTAGGGGCTGGGGAGAGCAGGACAAATGTACCAGTTGTGAAGCTTTTCTCATCAGGAGTAGCATGACTATGAACTTTTATTCTGCCAGATTCTCCTTCTGCAGGTGACGCTTCATTGTGAAGTGCTGTCTGCATTGAGCTGCTTCAGAATTTCTCTCTTCTGAGTGACAGCCAACCAGGAGACCACTGCAGCTGTCACTTGGAGCACAGTGGAGGGGCTGTGCAACAGCTCAATGCACAGAACACTTCACAGTGAAACTCCGCCTCCTTGGCACTTCCCAGGCAGAATAAACTTCATATTCACATGACTCCTGATGAGAGAAGCTCCAGAAAGGTAATGGAATTGGTAAAGCTTAGTAGTTTCTCCTTTAGTACACCACCAGGAAAATTGTCTAGTTATCAATTCCCTAGTATTGTATTATCAGATTCATCTTTCTGTCATCCCTGGTGCTACCCCATAAACCATGTAAAAGGCTGTGTATTAATCTAAATAAGCATAAAAGCATGGAATAGACCATACAGAATATGAGGTGTGGAGCGGGTAGAGGAAAAGGTAGGAAGCCAGATCAGGAACGGACGTGCACATCCATGAGTGCATGTAAAATTGTATATTGCGTGGAGAGGCCCTTTAACCCACCTCATGCTGCATATAGTATGTACCTAAACACGTTACCTACCTGTGCAGTGTAGTAGGGTTCATATACAGGCAGCTGTCAGATTGTAAAGTTAGATTATGACCTTTGCACCAACTGAATTGATCAAAGAATAGCTTTTATGTGTGGAATTTTTCAACTTTACAAAGTGGACTAGCAGAATGACGTGCATTCCAGGTATAGTCACAGGTTCTGCTCATTACAGGGTTGTCATATCCCACCCTGGAATCTGCGTAGGCAATACTGAGCACAGAGGGAATATTTGAGCAGCTCATGACAATGCTACTAGTGCATAGTGCACTTCCTGTGGCATGGCTGCCGCTAGGGATCTTGGAGGCAGCAGATTTAAAGGGAACCCGTGGGGCCACTAAACCGCCAGCATGCCGTTATGCAGCTGGAGGTTCAGGTTTCTAAATCCTGTTTTTTCGGGATTAGCTAGAAAAGAATCTAGTACTGGCTAGTGGCTACAGATTAATCCGGGACTCTTCCCCAACAGCTTTAGACGCTTACACATTGCACCTATGAGGCTGAGGGCGGTGCACCTCGATTTACTGTGCATGCGTATTCAAGTGAGGTGTACTGTTCTCCACCATCAGCCCGATGACGCTGGAGTCCCAGACTCATCTCCAGCCATTAGTCACTTTGTAGTCTAGCTATTCCCGAAAGGGTCGGTTTCATAGGGGTAGCTTTTGGAAAGTTATACCCTAGTGCAGGCATGCTCAACCTGCGGCCCTCCAGCTGTTGTAAAACTACAACTCCCAAAATGCCCTGCTGTAGGCTGTTCAGGCATGCTGGGAGTTGTAGTTTTGCAACAGCTGGAGGGCCGCAGGTTGAGCATGCCTGCCCTAGTGCATAATGGCATGCTGGTAGTTCAGTGGCCCCATAGTTGGGGACAGGTTATTCACCCCTTTACAAGTGATTTCCGATCTTTACCTCCTCTGATCGGCGAAGGTGTGGCGTGTCGGACCCCCACCAATCAGATAGTGTTGGCCTATCACGAGGATAGGTCATCACTTGTAAGGAGTAGACAACCCCTTTAAATTGGCAGCATATAGAACATTTTATATACTTTGGGGCAGGGCTCAGCAACCTCAGGCACTCCAGGTGTTGTGAAACTACATCTCCCATCATGCCCACTTGCTTGGCTACTCTGTGAAAGGAGCCTGCTGGGATTTGTAGTTTCACAACAACTCGTGGGCCGAAGGTTGCTGATTCTTGCTTTAGGGTTTGTGGAGTGAGAGGTTTTCTAGAATTTTGAAGTGTAGTTATTGTATTTGATGAATATATTTCCCAACGTTTCCCGTTTCCCTGCGATACTACAGCTCCTAGCAGATGCTTTGCGTCAGGAATGGTTAGTAATATCTCATCGTTGGTTATTTTAGTTTGATGTCCTCCTATTTCTGGACAGAACAGAATACGTTGTCCGCGACATTAATGATCTGCCCGGGGTGACGAAATGTTTACTCATTTTCAGCCGCTATCTCGTCTGCTTTAAACTACTGAGGTCACAGGAAGTCATCATTTTCCAAAAAGTGACTTGTTAGCATTTCACAACAGAGGTCATTTGTTCTCCTTTACAGTGAGCGGCTGGAATCAGGCTGCTGTGTTCTTCGTCTACATTTCGAGTATGTAGTATTATTTCTTTTATGTGCCATTATGGGCTAGTCCGACCTTGCAAATAACATCTACTAACTTCTCTGTATGAAGTCAATATTAAATCCCCAGGACCATATTTTTGTAATTTTTTTTATGTTTAATTTTTCCCCGCAGTGTAACATATAAGGATGAAATCTTCAGAGAATCTACAGCACAATCAAAACGCACACGTACCTCTTGCTGTTGTTGCGGTGCATTTACTGCAGATTTACCATAAAAGCCCGTCCGTCACGTCTGTGTTGGCAGCGACCACAACAATATGGCAGGCAGTCACCCTTTTTTTCATCCTTACCCATTACCCAAGGATACCCATCCTGTAGTTACACACGCTTAGGTTAATACCACACAGTATTCAACTTGGCACAAAACATGCCTGTTTAGATAGGATGATGAGATTAGTATTCTCTGGACAGCCAATGGATAATGTTGGTGCAATATAAGGAAAATGAAATTAATTAATCTCTGATATATGGGGCGCAATCTATATTTTGTTTCACTCTGGCCACCAGTCCTCAGCATACGCGGACACTTCCTTTTCTGTAGCGATCACTTCTCGTCAGTCCTCTCATTATCATCTACGGCAGGATTTTTACAAAATGTATCACCTCACCTGCATCTAGCTACTACCGGATCCATCATTTACAATGGGTAATGATCACAGCCCCACCTCCTCCCCCTCCCTGCACAATGACATTTGTGCAGGGTCATTACAGCAGGCCTGCAACACTCTCCCATAGAGTCATCTCAAGTCAACAGTTTTCTATAGTCCATGTGGCTACTGTAAAGCATATCTGTTCTTAACAGCAGCCCAGGCAAGATGACCGCCCTCCTAACTACATACATAAAGTAAAAACTAAATCTCGGCAATTTTTAAAAAAATTATTCATAAAGAACGTGTCAATTAATATATTTTTTAAAAATATAGGTGTGCATTCCCTTAATGTTGCATCTGTTAAGCATATTTCGATATATTATGTTCATAGTATGCCTTCGGTTGATGAGGGGTAATGTGAAAAAAACTGTTCCTTCAAGCTGTGTGCCATAGTTTTATGTTTGCCGACACTACATGGTAAGTGAATGTAGAGCGTTAGTTACTAAGGTCATTAGGAGTATAGCAATGTCATCATGTGAGCCTTGCAAAACCAACATGAAGGGAGCCAAAGCAAGTCTTAACAAAGCCCTGTTGTTTGCTTTATTATTATTTATTAACCCTCATTATTTAACCACAAGGCCTTTTCTCCTGCGTTTTGGCCGCCTGCTCGGTTCCTTTTTGGAAGCGACAGCATGGAAGAGCGTGAATGAGCTGGAATGTAATGACTGCAAGGCCGGCTTAGATCCAGACTAGGAATCAAACCATTGGGACACGTCCTAGCTGTAGTCACCCGTGCCAGGACTTTAACGTACTGGAGCAAACAGGCTTCATTTCTGCAACAACGTAGGACATGTATTTAGGCAACATGCTGCTGATTACTGGCAAACATTCCTGTTCGGGAAATCAATTAATTTGGGCTTATTGTTCTGCAGTTCTCATTAGTATACTGTTGCTTATAGGTGGTCGTTACATAACTGCAAAATAAAACCGCGTTATTATGCTGTGTTACTCTACCTCTCTCCGGTTTGGGACCAGACCTATAAGTATTTCCCCTTCCCATACCGGAGAGCAACCAGAAACTTTCGGGGCCGGTGTGAAGTGTAGGCAGCTGCCTTGTCCACCATTGAGATGGGCATTATTTAGGCCAATTGAAAGCTAAGTACATACAGCTGATAATGCTATAAGGGTTTAGGTCCGATGTGTGCTTTCTTGGTGGACCCATGGTACATCTCATGCAGTGGACCCGTGACGCCTCTCATGCAGATATATGGTACAGTGGCCTACCTACTCAGCAAAGGAGAAATGTACAAGTAGGAAGGAAAATAAGGACTATGTATTATAACGTAACCTAACCGAAGAAGACTAAGGTTTGGTTGGGAAGGACCCATTGATTTGAGTGGTCACTGTGTAATTCCTAGTTTCCCCAGTGGTGGTGCTGCAGGAAATTTAAGCACTGTCTGTTTTCCCCACATATTACAGCTGATCGCTGAGGATCCTAAGAAGGGCACATGTAGATTGTCATCACCAAGTCCTTATAACAAGTAGGGATAGTTTAAAGGGGTAATGTAAAAAATTAAAATCTTACATAGACTAATATATGACAACCTCTTTCCAACAAAGCTAGAACCAGCCCTGTACCTCACATGGATCCAGAGATCCCCCATTCATTTCTCCAGTTGTTCTGCTTAGGGTGTGACTTTTCTGCTGCAGCTGGGGCAGTTGTAGGATGGAACTGAGCGTGTGCTTCCATCTCAGTGAGCAGGACAGAGAAATTAGACAGAGAGCAAACAGCAGGTGGCGCTATACTAATAGGTTTCATTGAATAACACTATAGCTATAATACATGTTTAATTAGATTCAGATCCAGGTGCTAGTTTGAAAACTGTAGAATATTTTTATCGTGGACAACCCCTTTAAAGCAGACAGCGGAGGATTGTGACCCGTAGAGAAATTCATCTTAATATTAATGGGCAATTACATTATTATGCATCTAACAATTTAACATACTGAACTTTAGGGACCAATTGTATATGGGGGGTTATCAAACCCCTGCCATGGGCACTACGAGAGCTTGTCCCTCCCCAGAACATTATTCTGGGGGGTGCGAATGACCATGCTTTAACCTTTGCTCGATGACTCCATG
This sequence comes from Bufo gargarizans, assembly GCF_014858855.1. NCBI lineage: Eukaryota > Metazoa > Chordata > Amphibia > Anura > Bufonidae > Bufo > Bufo gargarizans. The sequence continues at coordinate 679,252,954 of NC_058081.1, forward strand.
TTGTCAGTAGTACACCTCTATGACTGCCCACGCTTTGTCATGTGACAGTGCCGTTCTGTGTGGCCTACTATGTGCTAACACCACGTATTATATTACTTTTAATCCTCCTATAGGATTGAGTGGTACTATAGGTTTATCCATGGTAACTTTATTTTTATTTTTTTTATGTAGTTGTAAAAAAAAAACAAAAAAAAAAACATTGTCGTGTGTAAACTTTCCCTATAAAGTTGCATGAAGGCGCAACACATGGGGTCGTCTGTTTTATGGTATGTAACGGCAATTTACCTTGACCGTATTCCTCGACTTGCGGAAGAAGTAATGATTTTTGTGGCAAATGAAGATGGTTTATGTCGTCCTGTAAGGAATGATTGGTAAAGACAGGCCTTTAATAGCAGAACGGAAAGCGGTATGTCACTGAAGTTGTAGCCGATATGAATGGGCATGCCAGGTAGATGGATGGCGGCACTGGATGGTAGCTGTCAGGATAATAAAGAAGTGAACATAAAATAGCTGTGTATACAATATGTGTGTGTGCCAAGAACAAAATCATTCGGTCTTCCATCACGGAGACGGTGGTACTCTCTGGATAACAAGAACTTGAGTGAAAGATAGGAACCGGCCAAAAAATACTTGGTAGGCAGAAATGAGGGCACCAGATTAGTAATGGCGACCCGTGTCGTTTTAATAGGCTGCTTATGTGTGTGTGTTTATTTTTTATAGATGTTCTAATACAAAATACGGACTAGTCACAGTGTGTTCTCTTATCCTGAATAGTAAGGACATATTGTACACTCACTCACTACAATTATATACACAATTTGCAACCGGTCAATTATGGTTTTGAATTGTCTGACTCGATTTCTGTGAATGAGCACAAAACGTGAACCTAAATTATGTACAAAAAATAAATAAATCTTTGCGGTATTAGATCTGCCCTCTCTTTATTGGCAGCTGACGTGATATTTTGACCACGCCTGGTATTTCTGTCCTCATAAGAGGATATTACCCTTATGAGAAACTGATTATGTATCAGATGGATTAACCTCTTCTACCCCGGGCCAGTTTTCACCTTCCTGAACAGGCCATATTTTGCAAATCTGACATGTCGCTTTATATGGTAATAACTTTGGAATGCTTTTAGGTATCCAAGCCATTCTGACGCTGTTCTGTCTTTGCCTCTGCTCCGCTGAACATATGACATGTCCTATCTTTTGGTATATTTTGCAGATCATGAACCCATTTGAGTCAGTGGGTCCGCACCGCAAAATGGAGTTCACACGGCCGGTGGCCTTTATTGCGGACCACTATTTGCGGTCCGCAACGTGGGCACGGGGGCCATACGCTGGAATGAATGGACCTCTTAAAGGCTATGTACACCTTCAAAGGCAATTTTTTTTATGATTGCATGGTACTCATTTTGGGCATTTTTTTCAATTGGTCTTTAATTTAAATATTGAGCCGTTCTTCACAAAGGGTAACTGTTTGCCGAGCTGTGTGACTGGTATATTCACTCTGTGCTGTCATCTAATAAACCTTATCTCTAAACTACTGAGAGGTCATAAACACTTATTTAAGCCACATTCTTATCAGTAAGAGAAGAACTGAGCTATGAGTGCTTATAAGGTCAGAGAGCAGAGATGCTCCCCAACTGACGGAAAAGACAGAAAATCCAAAGGGTGCTACTAGAGCTTCTCAGTTCTGTACAGAAAAAGGGTTCCATATTTTTAACAAAGACAAATTGAAAAAAAATTTTTTTAGCTCAAAATGATTACAATACAATAGTAATAAAATTGCCCCCAAAGGTGTACATAACCTTTTTAAGTGGAAAGATTTTAGGATTCATGAAGGCATCATTTGGCATGACAAAGCAAAATGCTCTACCTCAGTATATGGTTATTATGTTTCAACAAAGTAGAAGTAGTACCAAAGAAGACGAACCAAACCACATGCAACAGAAATGAGTGCTGCTTTCTGATGACTTCAGTCATGCAGCTTGTTATTTTTACATTGCCCCAAAACAATCCATTTTTGAAGAAAATCCAGCTTCCAATGTATAAAATGAATATTTTAAGGCTTTATCTTGATTTTTGTTAAACCCATCAGCCTGCGCTCAAATTTTATTTTTTCTATGTGGATCCTGAATTTCATATTGTTCAAACTTGTAAGTGTTGAATTTGAATATACTGTTACGTATAACCTTTCTCTTCCTATGAGTTTCTTCGTTTGCTGTGTAATCTAGTGACTGGACGTGAACAGCCAGGCGCTGTATTCGGTCAGTTTCCATAGACATTGGATGGAGTGGATGAGTGTCCGCGTGACCACTGCTCCATTCAGACTCTTGGGGAACTTTCCACCACGTCTAGTGATCAGTGGCGGTCCCAATGATCCTACATTTATCACTTATCCTGTGGACAGGTGAAAAATATTTTTAGTTGGATAAGGCCTTGAAAGGGGTTATGCAACAATGGTGGTGGGGAGTTTGCCCCCACCCCCCACCACACTTGGCCAGACCTGTAAATGGAAGCTTACTTGCCTACTTCCCAGTGCTTGCTCCCCTCTCCTTCAGGCCAGGCCTTCTCCTCTGGGCACCCTCGATGTCAACATCCGGTTTGATATTGCTGCAGCCAATCAGTGGCCGCGGCAGAGACTGGATCCCCTTGAGTCTTGTTACTATGTGTCAGACTCGTGAAGTAAGGGGAGCTGGACACCTCCACTGCCAGCAATTGCCTGCAGACATGTACAGCGAGGGAGCCCAGCAGAGCAGCCCAAGCCTGGAGGAGGAGAAGGAGCGGGGAGCCAGTGCCAGGAGCTGGCAAGTAAGCTTTCAGCCAAACTGGGGGAGGAGGAGGTTGCCAAATTCCCGTCTTCCCCATTCTTGTGCAACCCTTTTAAGAAACCTGCCATTCTCCAAGGCCAACTTCAGGTGGCCATGGTGTGGTCACATTTCATCATCTGTGTTACACCCAGACTAACCATAGTTCTACTAGTTCACTGTAGATATCCATATAAGTTCTGTTCAGTAGAACTACAGGAGAGTAGAGGAACAGCTTATCTATAACATGGTTGTCCATGGACATCCAACAGTTGATGTATTTTAATCGCTGACATAGGATAGTGGGGGCTTTGCTGACACAATAGTTGAGATCACAAGGTTTGGTTGGTCTTCAGCAGATGTTCGATATAAGTAATTGGGCAACCAGATTGACAGTCAGCTTTTTCAAAGACCCAAACTATGAGATAGGAGATTTATAAGCTTTGTGGTCCCGAAAGTCAGGACTGTTGTCCTTTAGCCATAGGGTAATCCTTGCTGTATTAAAGCAATCTCCATCACTAGGCATGTGATTACATTTTCTGTGCCCAGGAGTTGTTCTTTATTCATACAGCAAGACAAGTGAAGTGTTCTTGTCAAGATGGCGTGACGGGTACTCCATTCCAATGTAGTCCTCTGTGAGGACCTTTTAAGACATTTTTATGATACACTATATTATGCCGGGTTTATAAGCGTGTTATTTCTCAGTTGTCTGGTTATTCTTCTGTTTCTTTGCGTTCAGTGACCTCTGGAAAACACTGACTTTAGATGATGATGGTCAATGTTCTCCAGTATGTCAGATTGAGACTCGTTTTTATGTCAACGAAAGGTTAAAAGAAACTCGCTAGGGATAAAAAGTGTGTCCTGGAGGAATCCTGTAGGGTGCGGGAGTAATTGGGCTGTCTGTCGCAATCCCTCTGCTTCCCTGCCAGCTGTCGCTGCATCCCGGAGGAGATGAATATAATTCTGAGAGAGCTTGAATCATGAAATGTCAGCAGCTTTATTCATGGTGAATGTGCGTAGCAACCCAGGCTCTTGCCATGCTCAGCGAGTTCACATACAGCTGGAGGAGGTTCTCGTTACCTGTTATAGGGGACTGTAAAGGCTGGGGTGTAGCTGTAGGAGGTTGTGTAGCATTGTGAGGCTCACCTACAGCGAGGTCGGTCAACATTGTGTATGTCAAACCACTAGAGGAGGCAGTGGAGTCTTATGTGTATGAGACCATACACACAGGTGTGGGGCGCTGTTCACTTCTAAAATATTACTAAGCTAGGGTGCTCTAAATAAGACTTTCCAAGTTCCAAACTGATTTTAGCCTATATGACTCCTCATAGGTTATAGTGATAGGTGGCAGATTTTTGTTGCTGAAATTTTGCAACTGAAAATCTTCTGTACATCTCAATATGGTTTTCTTCAGGCCCCATTTAGATGGATGGAACCAGCGGTGCATCCAGTCTTCCTCTGCCTGAGGCGCTAACTGAAATGACTGCTTTAGGGCTCATTCAGACGGCCGTATGCTGTCAGCAAAAATGCGGATCCGTTTTTTTTGCGAATTAGATGCTGTCCCATTTACTTCTATGGGGCCTTCTTCCATTGCACAGCTTATCAAAACAAATGAAACATGTCCTATACTTGTCAGTGAAAATCAGGTCATGGCCCCATTAAAGTCTATGGGTCAGCAAAAGAAAAAAAAAAAAAAAAAAGCTGAAAAGCTAAACTATCCGCAAAAAAAACAGATCAGCATTTTTGCGGACAGCATACGACCGTCTGAATGAGACCTTATTGTTAAAGGCATGCTTGGAAAACATTATACATGTGTTCCCTCAAGATACAATGGCCTCAGGATACAATATTTTCAACATACAATGTTCTTTGTTCTTTTCTGGGCAACCGTACATTGAAACCAGACTCAACATACAATGCCTCAGACTCGGATCCAACCCATCAAGGCCACTTCTCTGGTAGAATAGCCGTATTAGTTGCTAGTTAGCAGATAATCCTGACTGTTATATGTAAGGACTTGTTTTATCTGTCTTAGGCTACTTTCACACTAGCGTTCATAGGTCCGTTCGTGAGCTCCGTTTGAAGGAGCTCATGAGCGGACCCGAACGCCTCCGTCCAGCCCTGATGCAGCCTGAATGGAGCGGATCCGCTCAGACTGCATCAGTCTGGCGGCGTTCAGCCTCCGCTCCGCTCGCCTCCGCACGGACAGGCGGACAGCTGAACGCTGCTTGCAGCGTTCAGCTGTCCGCCTGGCCGTGCGGAGGCGAGCGGATCCGTTTAGACTTGTAATGTAAGTCAATGGGAACGGATCCGCTTGAAGATGTCACTATATGGCTCAATCTTCAAGCGGATCTGTCCCCCATTGACTTTACATTGAAAGTCTGAACGGATCCGCTCAGGCTACTTTCACACTTAGAATTTTTTCTAAGTTATTAATGCAGACGGATCCGTACTGAACGGAGCCTCCGTCTGCATTAATATGATCGGATCCGTTCAGAACGGATCCGATCGAACGCTAGTGTGAAAGTAGCCTTAGTTATCTGCTTATTTTTCTTTAATCTTCATTTTCTCTTATCTTTGACATTTTGGGGCTTTGGAACCGATTACTCAACTTAAAATGGTTTCATCATACAATGTTCGTCCTGGAACCAAGGAATATTGTAACTTGAGGGACCGCTGTATATAGTGCTACAAAACATACTGGTTAATATAGCAATACAGTTGAATATGCAGAGATGATCTCTTCCTCAATGAAAGCACTCAATGCCCAAGGTCTTTCCGCTACCCCTTCCCCCCCCCCCCCCACACACACACACCTAATGCTGCCTGAGGCGATCGCCTCACCCCGAGGCATGCTATAGTGCAAAAGTAGTAAAAACCAAATAAAACTATACTTACTTGGCACCACTGGAAACGTACTGACCCATACAATAAAAGTACCACGCGAATTATGATGCTCGGTGAGCGTCGTAAAATTTAAAGTGCGAAAAATAGTGGGGTAACTTTTTTGTTTCCATTACCACATGCCAAAAAACTTAGTCAATCAATACGTTGTTTGTACTCCAAAATGGTGTCCCTAAAAACTAGAATTCTATAGAAATAAAAATTTGGCAGAAAAAAAAATTATCCAAAAGAAATCGTATATGTGATGTCCTTTTATTTTGAAAATAATTACGATTTTGCCCAGCCACACCCGTATTCTGGTTTCATTGTATTAAGTAATATTACGCTCAATTTTGGGCCCACACTCTGGGCGCTTACGCTCTGCTTTTGAAACGCAAAGCATTGGCACATGCTCAGGATCGGGCGTTGTTAGCACTTCCTCTTCAGAGCCCAGCTCCCGCCCCTTCCTTCTAGCGCTCCGGGGGAGGTGAGCGCTCGCTATGTGGCCTTGCATCAGCAGAATTGTAAGCGCTAATTCTTTTCACGGGTGTAACTTTTATCCTTGTCTAATATGAAATGTAGTTTGACGTTCTGAAACATTCAAGTGTCACCGATGTGCAAAAGCAGAGGGGGCAGGTCCTTTTTCGCAGCACTGTTCGGCAGAGATGGCTTGTGCAAATGAAAGAGAAGAGTCATTTGAGGGCGTTATTGGCAGATCCATTTAGTAATGCTGTTAGAATTAAATTAAGCGTGAGTCTTGTCCGCTGGCTAATGCTCCGTATTCTGTTGACTCTACAGGTGGCAATAAAGATTATTGACAAGTCTCAGCTGGATGCTGTAAACTTGGAAAAAATCTACAGAGAAGTACAAATCATGAAGATGCTGGATCATCCCCACATTATCAAGCTTTATCAGGTGAGCATACAGTGTACGTTGCGTTAAGGGCTCATGCAACCCACAGTGTAAGGGCTCATGCACACGAACTTAAGGGCTCTGGGCACTCCGTGCTGCGGATGCGGACCCATTGACTTTAATGGGTCCGCGATCCGCAAGATACGGTAAAAGATGAAGCACGGATCAGAAGCTTGCAGAAACACGCCGAAACACTTCCATGGGCTTTCGAGTTTGTGCCTCTGCGCCGCAAAAGATAAGATCTCTTTTGCCGTATCATGCGGATCGCGTACCCATTTAAGTAAATGCACATCCGCAGCATGGAGTGCACGCGCCCGTTGCCCGTGCGTTGCAGACCGCAGCACAGGCACAGAGCCCTTACGTTTGTCGGCATGAGCCCTAATACAGTACCGGCAATGTGAATGAGATTTGTAACATAGTAACATAGTTTATAAGGCCGAAAAAAGACATCTGTCCATCCAGTTCGGCCTTGTATATTTTCCCGTGCAGAAATTAACCTGCCGTGCGGATTTAGAAATCTGCAACATGTTGTTTCTGTGGATCTTTAGGGGAAAACCACACCAAAATCCGCAAGTAACACTGATTTTGGAGTGGAAACACATGAAAATCAGTGTGGAAATTTTGTTTGTAAACCCGCACCACTGTGCTCTAGGATTTTGATATTGATGGCCTAGCCTCAAGATACGTCATCAATATCTGATTGGTGGGGGTCCGACACCCGTCATCTCCACCAATCAGAAGACAGGGTGTCGCCTTAGATGCGACTTCTTGTACCAATATTATGCCTCAAATTTTACGTACAAAAGGGTCTCTCCCTGCACCACATCTTGTGCAGGTCTAATCTGTCTGGGTAAATCTACACCATCTTTAGGATTAGTAAATCTGTCCCCATGTGGTTCATCTGTTCTTGGCTAAAACCACCCCAATTTGCAGCAAAATACTTAAAGGGTTTCTACCACTTGCTTCTGACACATTTGGTTTTCAGACACTAGCGATCCGCTAGTGTCTGATGTACCATACAAGCTAATTATTATATTAATCCGTTCGGCCGTTTGGTTAAAAAAAAAGCACTTTTATATTTATGCAAATGAGCCTCTAGGTGCTATGCGGCCGTTTTTCCAGCACCTAGAGGCTCCGTCTACCTTGCTAAACTGCCGCCCAGCTCCTCGCTCCAGCACGCCCAGGAGCAGTGGAAATGTCTGAGCACGGAGCGATCAGACATTGACTGCGCCTGCGCCGAATGCCTCCGAATGCCGCGACGAACGGCGCAGGCGCGAGATTTCGGAAGGCAGAAGCAGGGGGAGGATCGATTTGAGTTGAAGATGGGCGTGCTGGAGCGAGGAGCTGGGCGGCAGTTTAGCAAGGTAGACGGAGCCTCTAGGTGCTGGAAAAACGCCTGCATAGCACCTAGAGGCTCATTTGCATAAATATAAAAGTCCTTTTTTTTAACCAAACGGCCGAACGGATTAATATAATAATTAGCTTGTATGGTACATCAGACACTAGCGGATCGCTAGTGTCTGAAAACCAAATGTGTCAGAAGCAAGTGGTAGAAACCCTTTAAGCTTTGCCAAGTGGCACACTGCCGAGTAAGGCCTCTTTCACACGACCGTATGGCTTTTTCAGTGTTCTGCGGTCCGTTTTTCATGGAACCGTTGTTCCATTTTTTTGTTTCAGTTTCTGTTCTGTTTTTTCCGTATTTCTGTATGGCATATACAGTATGCAGTAATTACATAGAAAAAATTGGGCTGGGCATAAAATTTTAATAGATGGTTCCACAAAAACATAACTGATACGGAAGACACACGGATGCATTTCCGTATGTGTTACATTTTTGTGTTTTTTTGCGGACCCATTGACTTGAATGGAGCCACGGAACGTGATTTGCGGGCAATAGTAGGACATGTTCTATCTTTCAACGGAACGGAAATACGGAAACGGAATGCATACGGAGTACACTCCGTGTTTTTTTTTTGCGGAACCATTGAAATGAATGGTTCCATATACGGAACGCAAAAAAACGGCCTGTAAGCAGAAAAAAAAACGGTTGTGTGAAAGAGGCCTAAGAGTGCGGCCGAATTGTGGAGGTGCTTTTGAGGTGTAGAGCATGCAAGTGATTGAATATAGAGAGTGATGCAAATATTATGATTCTAAAGAAAAAAATACAATTTTCAAACACATTTTTTTCATTTTCTGTGGTAGGTTATGGAAACCAAAAACATGCTTTATCTTGTCACAGAATATGCCAAAAACGGAGAGATATTCGGTAAGTGCGATCTTGTTCATTCAGTGCCTACTATTGGGATCTGCTGAGTGTATGAACACATGGGCCTATTACGCCGCACAATTGTCAGGAGCAAGCTTTTATAGGAATGCTCATTCCCATTAATAAGTCCATATAATCGAGAGCCGATTGGCTCGAATTGTTGGCTGATGGGCATCTTTTATCAGTATGAAAGATACCTGATTATTGGCATTGCATCTCCATGTGTAATCAGGGATGTGCTGCCGATAATCAACAGAACTTAAAGGGACACTGACAGGCCCAAAAAGCATATTTAGGGGTATATATGACAGTATAGGTCTTATAAAGGGTATTAGAATCATCTAGGTATCCCCCCTGCCCACCTCATAAATACAGTAAAAATAAGTTTTATAACCTGCTTTCCTGGTGTTCAATCTGCCCAAGGGGCGGTGCTTCATATCAATTTGCGCCCAGCCAGCCTTGCCACAACTGCCGTTTGAAGCGCCGCCCAGCTCATCAATATTCACTGAGCTGGGCGGCTACTCTGAAGCGCTGTACTAGTGTCCCCGGCCATCTTCAGCGCATGCGCCCGGCACCCTCACTGGCCGGGATCGCATTGCGTGTCTGCTTTATGCGCATGCGGGGCGCTGCTGTGCCCGGCGCATGCGCATAAAGCAGACGCGCAATGCGATCCAGGCCAGTGAGGGTGCCGGGCGCATGCGCATAAAGCAGGCGCGCAATGCGATCCCGGCCAGTGAGGGTGCCGGGCGCATGCGCTGAAGATGGCCGGGGACACTAGTACAGCGCTTCAGAGTAGCCGCCCAGCTCAGTGAATATTGATGAGCTGGGTGGCGCTTCAAACGGCAGTTGTGGCGAGGCTGGCTGGGCGCAAGTTGATATGAAGCTCCGCCCTTTGGGCAGATTGAACACCAGGAAAGCAGGTTATAAAACTTCAGATTACTGTATTTATGAGGTGGACAGGGGGGATACTGAGATGATTCTAATACCCTTTATAAGGCCTATACTGTCATATATACCCCTAAATATGCTTTTTGGGCCTGTCAGTGTCCCTTTAAGGAGGGAGGAATGACTCTCCTTTAGTTCAGTTTGCATCGGCCTGTGTAGTCAGGCTAGTGTAAACGAGCGCCGATGGATGTGTTGTTATCTATCGTTGCTTGCACCACCTCAGCATCGTGCAGTATAGCACAGCTCTTGCTGTCATGTAAACTTATTGGGCATTATCCTTGGAAGTGGATTTCTCTTTCAGATAAGACTGCACTGGGAATATTGGCTTCCTCGTGTACAGACAGTGTAGTTTGTCTTACTATTTAGATATTTCACATTTCACACATTTTAATCCCAGGAATTTGCCAGGCATGTCCAGGTCTGGCATTGGCTAGCACTGTAATCGGATGCTCAGAGAATGTAGTGACTCTTCATGCAGTGCATCTGCCACCCTATATAGAGCTGCACTTTTTCCTTCTCTCTAGGAAAAGATAATCTAGATCTCAGTCCTGAAGTCTTTCCAAGGTGCGCATAGGAAAAAAAAAAACAAAAAAAAAAACACAACTTTTTTTATTTTGTTTAATATGCCATATGACCACAATCACAGTGACGGTTCAGTTCCACCTTCTCTCTTCCACCAATACAGAGAAATTAAAATTGTCTGGGTTGTGTACGGCACCACTGGTGACGAGCACGGCGTTCTTTAGCAGCATTTTGCTTTTCAGCATTCAGCTTTTCTCCCGGGCCTCTGTGCGAAAGCAACACCTGGGCTTACCAGTCAGCCGCCAAGGATGCCGCATGCTGTTAGATTTCATAATGCCACCAAATTGGTTGTGTGGGTATCTCCGGTGTGAAGGCTCAGGTCAGATTCCAAACTCTGCATGCCTTGCTGATGCTGGAAATTGCATAATACCCCCTGAACACGGTAATGCCATATGCATGGAGCCTGTACAAAAACATACTGATTCCCTACAGTGCCTGTGTATTACAGACTCGTGGGCACTGTGCATGTGGCCTATAGTGCCACCTTACAGAAACGTACTCTAAGAGAATACCTCCGAAATACGGCAGGGGTTGGGACCCCCTTATAAAATGCAACCTCTGTATGAAAGCAGAGGACACATAGGGCCAAAGATACATTATACAATGGTATGTGTGAGGCCTAGCTTAATTGCATTGATTATTGGCTATAATCTTGATGGATTAGGATCACACCCTGCAGGCACCATGGCTTTCACAGTTGAAGCCGTAAGACCTTAGGGTCTTTGCACAGTTGTGGCCTCTGTATAAAATGGATGCCCACATTAATTTTAACGGGGTCCATTGATGTTCTCAGGTTTCCTGCAGCACTGTGCCATCCTTGCTGTCAAAACTACCAGAAAGTTTTGGCAGAAGCGTCCCAAATGCAGCCTTAAAGGGGTTTTACGGTCCATATATGTTCATCACCTATCCTGGGCATAGGCCGCCAATATCTGATTGGCGGAGGTCCAACACCCCACAGAGATGTGAATGGGAGCAGGGCTGCAATAATCAGCTCCATCAACTACACAAAACAGAAATGCTGCAGAACAGCTGATCGGTGGGATGTTGGGCCTCCACCGATCCTGAGGATAGGCCCCTTGAAAGGCTTTGTGGATCTATGGCTATTTTTTTTTTTTTTTATGCACATTTGGGCTTCTAAACATTTTTGTTATAGGTTTTTATTGGAAAAATTTTTTACACCTTTTGGGCTTCTACAGTCGTGGCCAAAAGTTTTGAGAATGACACAAATATTAGTTTGCTTTTAGATCTTTGTTTCAGTTGTTTCTGTGATTTAGTGAAATATAATTACACGCACTTCATATGTTTTAAAGGCTTTTATCGACAATTACATGACATTTATGCAAAGAGTCAGTATTTGCAGTGTTGGTCCTTCTTTTTCAGGACCTCTGCAATTCGACTGGGCATGCTCTCAATCAACTTCTGGGCCAATTCCTGACTGATAGCACCCCATTCTTTCATAATCACTTCTTGGAGTTTGTCAGAATTAGTGGGTTTTTGTTTGTCCACCCGGCTCTTGAGGATTGACCACAAGTTCTCAATGGGATTAACATCTGGGGAGTTTCCAGGCCATGGACCCAAAATGTCAACGTTTTGGTCCCTGAGCCACTTAGTTATCACTTTTGCCTTATGGCACGGAGCTCCATCGTGCTGGAAAATGCATTGTTCTTCACCAAACTGTTGTTGGATTGTTGGAAAAAGTTGCTGTTGGAGGGTGTTTTGGTACCATTCTTTATTCATGGCTGTGTTTTTGGGCAAAATTGTGAGTGAGCCCACTCCCTTGGATGAGAAGCAACCCCACACATGAATGGTCTCAGGATGCTTTACTGTTGGCATGACACAGGACTGATGGTAGCGCTCACCTTTTGTTCTCCGGACAAGCCTTTTTCCTGATGCCCCAAACAATCGGAAAGAGGCTTCATCGGAGAATATGACTTTGCCCCAGTCCTCAGCAGTCCATTCACCATATTTTCTGCAGAAGATCAATCTGTCCCTGATTTTTTTTTTTGGGAGAGAAGTGGCTTCTTTGCTGCCCTTCTTGACACCAAGCCATCTTCCAAAAGTCTTCGCCTCACTGTCCATGCAGATGCGCTCACACCTGTCTGCTGCCATTCCTGAACAAGCTCTGCACTGGTGGCACTCCGATCCCGCAGCTGAATCCTCTTTAGGAGGCGATCCTGGCGCTTGCTGGACTTTCTTGGACGCCCTGAATCCTTCTTAACAAGAATTGAACCTCTTTCCTTGAAGTTCTTGATGATCCTATAAATTGTTGATTGAGGTGCAATCTTAGTAGCCACAATATCCTTGCCTGTGAAGCCATTTTTATGCAACGCATCGATGGCTGCACGCGTTTCTTTGCAGGTTACCATGGTTAACAATGGAAGAACAATGATTTCAAGCATCACCCTCCGTTTAACAGGTCAAGTCTGCCATTTTAACCCAATCAGCCTGACACAATGATCTCCAGCCTTGTGCTCGTCAACATTCTCACCTGAGTTAACAAGACAATTACTGAAATGATCTCAGCAGGTCCTTTAATGACAGCAATGAAATGCAGTGGAAAGGTTTTTTTTGGGATTAAGTTAATTTTCATGGCAAAGAAGGACTATGCAATTCATCTGATCACTCTTCATAACATTCTGGAGCAAAAACTTAAGCAGCAACTTTCTCCAATTTCCAATATTTATGTAATTCTCAAAACTTTTGGCCACGACTGTACATCTGCAGTATTCACACTATATAGCAGCTGCAGAAAACTGTTCTGTGATGTCACCCAACTCCAGTCTGACTGATGCTGAACCCTCTAATAAGCTGAATCCTGCCCAAGTTCAATCTTGATTTAAGCATAACGCTGGGTTCACACCTGAGCGTTCGCGATGGAGCGCTCTGTATGCGCGATTGTACGGGCGTTTGCAATCGCGCATACAGAGACAAGCGAACGCCCATTGTCGCGCGTTCTCGGAAGTCTATGTACGGGAACGCGCGACAAGACGCCCCAAAGAAGCTCATGTACTTCTTGGGGCGTCGGGCGTTTTACAGTGCGATCGTACGCGCTGTAAAACGCTCAGGTGAGAACCATTCTCATAGGGAATCATTGGTTCTTGCCTGTTGAGCGTTTTACAGCGCGTAGGAACGCTCTGTAAAACGCTCAGGTCTGAACCCAGCCTTAATCAGCCCAGAAGAGCGTTCAGCAGAGGTCAGAAGGTTGTCAGAGAACAAGCTGTCAGCCTAATGGATTTATCACAGCTTTCTGCAGCTTCTATACAGTGTGAAATATAGCGGCTGTAGAAGGTAAATGTTTTTAATAGAAACATATTGCAGTAAGTGTTTAATAGCCTCAAATGCATGTACTGTAAAAAATAAATTAAGAAGTTTACTCCAAAGGTGTCCGTAGCCTTTAAAATGTGGGCCTCGTGTTGACGTAATTTTATCTCCATTTGAATTCTCCATTACCGTTTATTACACTGAAATGGAAACTTTTTTTTTTTTGGTTATTTCCCAAGAAATATATGTAACTCCACGCCAGAAAAAAAAAAATTTCATTTTCCATTTCTAGGAGCCCCCTGAAAGCCGCTCTGTTTGTTTTCTACCGCGATTATGCTTCATTGGAGAGATCCAGGAAGTCCTAATGACGTTGCTCCTCTACCTGACTAATTCATTCCGGCTTAATTGTTTTAACATTTGCTTCCTGTACTTCAGAGCTTGAAAACAGGGATTTTCTTCTGCTCCTGACCTTAAATGATCAGCGCGTCTATCTTGGAGATCCCCGACCATTTCCAAATCAACTTCTGTTTATGCAGTTTTAATGTGAGGACACTCCTGATAAGAGAACAGCCGCCACGCAGCGATTTTTTCACTTCCCTGTGAGGTTTTTCTTCACCTTTCCTTAGTTATTGCAACTTTTTATTTTTTAATCTGTACATTTTTATTAACTATAAGCAGTCTGCATATGTACGTCAGCGGGGCCTAGTGGGTGCTAGAATATCATACATTCTGCATTATTAGATGGTCATAGAAATACATATAACTTGTAAGGGTAGAACCAAAAGGAAGGTGGCCCAAAACTAAATGTTACAGGGGTTATCCCATGACTAATGTGAAAAATGTAATTCATACGTAATCTAATACAGGACGACCACTTTCTAGCAAAGCTAGAACCAGCCCTGCACCTTACATGGATCCAGAGATCTCCCCAATCATTGCTCCAATTGTTCTGCTGGATTTATGTCAGGCTGTCAGTTTATGGGGTGTGTCCTTTCTACTGCAACTGGTGGCAGTTGAAGGATGGAACGGAGCATGCTTCCATCTCAGTTAGCTGGACAAGAAATTAGAAAAAAGAGAAAACGGCAGGTGGCGCTAAACCGACAGATTTCATTGAATAACTTAGAGGCTATAATTTTAAATTACATGCAATTACAAAAGTATTCAGAATCAGGTGCTGGTTTGAAAGCTGTAGAATATTTTTCCTCCTTTAACTAAAAAAATCTGCTGCTATAATTGTTTTTATTTTCATGGAAAATTACTGTTTGATACGTTGCTAATCCCCTAGAATCCTGTATTTTACCTACTTTCTTTGTAGTTGCTCCTCTGGTCAAGATCCACTTCATAGTCAATGATGATACTTTGGTTTCTTGCCGATGATGACTTTGCTCCATGTTTGAGAAAGAAAGCCAAGATGAGGTGCAATCTTCTACATCACAAGACCCTTGGTTTGTGGATAGGAATTTAATCGGTGGCAGAAGTGAATTGTCAATTGCACTTTAATTGCTTAAATACATTCTCCAGATTTATACGCTGTATTCTCTGTTACATGGATTGCAGGATAAAACTTACCAGGAAAGATTAAAGGGAACCTGTCACCGGGATTTTGTGTATAGAGCTGAGGACATGGGTTGCTAGATGGCCGCTAGCACATCCGCAATATCCAGTCCCCATAGCTCTGTGTGCTTTTATTGTCTTACGTTTAGACCATCCTCTTCACCTAAAACAGGCGTAGAAAATGATGAATGAGACGGGCCTGCCCCCTTCCACGTCACGCCTACAATTTTAGACCTGGCGTGAGCGGGGAAAAGCCTCAGATAGCGGTGCAACTAACCATTGCACTGTCATCTGCGCCTGAAATACGCCAGATTGATAAATTACCCCCTAAATTTCTGGTTTATACACAGCAGCCAGTCTGAGGGGGCAGAGCTGCAGGGGAGGGACAGAGCAGCATTCTGGACCAATAATGAGAGAGGAGGCATGTCTCAAACTACCGCAGACTCCCTGTAGGCACTGTAGTTAAACTGTAGTCACAGATCACAGCTCTGCCCTGATGGAGCTGAGCTAAAAAGCAGCCAAGCAGTGAGACCTGAGGGAAATAAATAGCTAATTCAGGTGATATATATTTTTTTTTTTTGTAATTGAATAGGTAAGTGCACCAGCTACCCCTCTGGGAATGGTTACTATAGCAACTGCTTACGATAGGAATTATAGAACAATTCCAGCTTATTGATATTAAAATCATCTATATTGATATTGAAAATATCCAGGCAGTTTGCTATATATTTTGCCCACTATTTTAAAGGGTTTTTCTGATTATCTTAAAGATTCACGACCACCAATGAATTGGCCACTAGGCACAGTCTCATGTCTGGACGTGTGAAAATATCACACATTGACGGCCTACCCTAAGAGACCCGGTCCACCATGGGTGTTGTGTGGAGCTTAGATTAGAGCCGTGGCGGTCTGGATGTTAAATCTATAATATGGGGACATTGAATTCTACTGACTGAAACCGGCATGCTGGAAATACCTGTAGTTACAAAATGGGACTACTCCTGTAAGTCTGAAGTCAAATGGTTGCATTTACACTGGAAAAAAAAAATAAAAAGCATCCACAAAATGCCTACACTTAACAGATGCCCCGCTAGCTCACAATTCAGTTCATGTTTTCCCAAATTGACACAAATAGCTGGATTCCATTTATTTCACATTACGGCAAATGCAAGTTTTCTGTGAACTGCTTTATAGAGCATGGGTTTCAATTTTTATTTTTAGCTACTCATAAAATGCCATTTTAGTTATTGCCTCCATAATTCTAGCGAGGAAAATACTGCAGAAGCCTTTTTCCTTATATGTAAATTGTTTGCTTATTCAGCCATGTCAGCCATCTAGGAGTGAGCCGAGCACCATAACAAGCACAAGATGTGTGGTGCCGAGCCCACGCTGAGAATACGGGCTGTCGACTGGAACCAGAACGTTCTACTGGTTCATCAACTAGCTGTCTGAACTCTTACACTATGGATGCTGGGATGGTGGCTAGTAGATTTAATTCTAGCATCTTATCCATAGATAACTGTGCGAAAATGTCATTATTATTCCTGCAATTATTGTATATTGCATGTGATACCAGCACGTAAAAAGGTTTTGGGGGATTACCGCAGATATGCTTCATAATAGTTTACCTTTTCCCCATGGTTTTTTTTTCAATGTGAACTCTCCCGACCCATTTTTACCATATAGACCAATCCCCTATTTTCTTTCCATCCTGTATGTCGCACTTCCTGTTGCTTTAATCCACCAAACCCATGATGCATCTCTCTCCTTCCTGTGTCACAGCTTCAGCAACGCCCCCTAACAACGTCCAGCTAGTTTATAGCTCCTCCCACACAGGTAGTTACATAGACACTACCTATCACTGCCCCGCCCATGGACACTAACATCACAGGAAATAAGAAGAGCTGCTACGGACATGGTCATGTGACCACAGCCCAGAACGGGAGATAGGAGCAATAAGGATAAAAGAAATACATTACAGAAATACAGCGACCTTCATCAATGATTATTTTTAGGGTAAATGCAACGGACAATCCGCACTGAAATCTGCAGGTGTTCGCATGGAAATCCGTGTGGTCAATCCACATTAATTGGCGCGGATTTGATGCTGATTTGGTGAGGATTATCCACATGTGGATTAGGGCTGAAACGATTTCTCGATTGAATCAAGTAATTCGACGCAAAAAAATCCTTGATGCAAATTTTTTGCATCGAGGATTCGTTTGTGTCATGTGACCACGGAGCTGGAGTGAAGAGCTTGCTATTACTTACCGCTTCGTGGTCACCTGCCGGCCCGTACCGCGCTGCACTGGATCCTGACACATCGTCAGGTCATAGTGCATGTAAGCGCGTACTATGACCTGATGCTGTGCGACGTCAGGATCCAGTGCAGCGCGTGGAGAAGAATAGGAAGGAGCTGTGGAGCGACGCCCCTACAGAAAGGTAAGTATTTTTTTTCACCTGGCGCTGGGGACCTGGCACTGCAGGGGGTCCGCCGGCCAATGGATGACATGGAGGGGACAGATGGGCGTGGGGGCACATGGTAGGGGCTGATCTGAGTGGCAGTGCGGGGACATGGAGGGGGCTGATCTGATGGAGGCTGGGGTGACATGGAGGGTCCTGATCTGACGGGCACGTGGTGGGACATGGAGGGGCTGAATCTGACTGGCACGTGGGGACTATGGAGGGGCTGATCTGATGGCACTGGGGGACAGGGGGACATGGCAATGGATGGCATGGAGGGGTTGAAGGCACTGGGGGAAAGGAGTTGATGACACTGGGGGAGTGGAAGTGAAGGCACTGGAGTGGGGGGGCTGAGTAGGGCTGAAACGATTATTCGAATAACTCGATTAAATCGAGTCAAAAATTCATCGATGCAGTTTCCCTGCATCGAGTAATCGTTACATCACATGATCACGGAGCGGGAGTGAAATTAAGCGTCTCACTCACTGCTTCCGTGTCCTCCGGAGGCCAGAGAGGCAGGACTGAGCCGGCCGGCACAGCGGAGGGAGGAGGGAGTCTCTCCCTCCCCACTGTGCGCGGCTGCCGCTGAACACCAATGAGGACAGAGTAGGAGGAGGAGGGGAGGGACTGTGGCCACTGCGCCACCAATGAATGTGCCGGCCATATCCCACAGGGTCCCCCTCCTCCCCCCCATCATTGGTGGCAGTTTGCAGTTCCGATCGGAGCCCCAGCAGTGTAATGCTGGGGCTCCGATCGGTTACCATGGCAGCCAGGAGTCACGCTACTGAAGTCCTGGCTGCCATGGTATGTTAGTGAGCAGAGAGCAGCGCATTATACTCACGTGCGCTGTGGCCGCCGGTCGCTCCTTCTTCTGTCTGTGCGGCGGATTGCTAATGCTTACAGCATTAGCATTGCGCCCCACAGACCTATGAGAAGGAGCGACCGGCGGCCACAGCGCACGTGAGTATAATGCGCTGCTCTCTGCTCACTAACATACCATGGCAGCCAGGACTTCAGTAGCGTGACTCCTGGCTGCCATGGTAACCGATCGGAGCTTTAAAATGCCACCAATGATGGGGGGGAGGAGGGGGACCCTGTGGCCACTGCCACCAATGATAATACTGGGGAGGGAGGGGGGGGGCGGTTTGCGTTACCAGAGGGGGCAGGCAGATCAGAGGCTGGGGGCAGGCAGATGGAGAGAGAGTGGTTAATGGAGGCTGCAGGCACCACCTTGGCATGTATAAAGTTATTGGTTTAGAGAGGGGTTAATGAAGGCACCTCCAAGGTGCTTTCATTAACCTCTTCAAACCAATAACTTTATACATGCCCATTGGGTTTGGAGGGGTTAATGGAAGCACCTTGGCATTAGGCATGTATAAAGTTATTAACCCCTTCAAACCAATAACTTTATACATGCCTAATGCCAAGGTGCTTCCATTAACCCCTTCAAACCAATAACTTTATACATGCCAAGGTGCTTCCATTAACCCCTCCAAACCAATAACTTTATACATACCTAATGCCAAGGTGTTTCCATTAACCCCTTCAAACCAATAACTTTATACATGCCTAATTACGTACGTTATTTGAAGTAGCTTTTTCTTATTAGATTACTCGATGAATCGAGAAATATAATCGATAGAATACTCGATTACAAAAATATTTGTTTACTGCAGCCCTAGGCTCATGGCACTGGGGGATACTGGAGCTGATGGCACTGGGGGAACTGATGCACTTGAGCTGATCGCTGATGAGTTTTTATAAAGGAAAACAGTCTATTAATTCAATTTTTCTTATTAGATTACTCGATTAATCGTAAAAAAATCAATAGAAATTAGAACTCTATTACTAAAATAATCGTTTTCTACAGCCCTAATGTGGATTTTACTGTCCCAATTGAAGTGATTAGAGAAAATCCGGGCAAAAAAAATAAAAAAATTGACATGCTGCGGATTTTAAAATCCGCGCAGAAAAAAATCTGCATTGTGTGCATGAGAATTTCAAACTCTCATAGAATACAATGTACATCACCTATGGTGTGGATTTTCTGCACGCAATCCTGAT
>NC_058081.1:679273194-679323194 GCF_014858855.1 Bufo gargarizans
TAGTAGCCTGTACGCTTATGAAGCTACCCAGGACTGTCATGGTAAGCCTCCTGCTAAACTGTGCACGAGCCGTAGCTCAGCAGCGAGCATGGTATTATGCCATTCACACTAATAAATCGCTAAGCGTGAATTGGACAAAGGATCAAAGAGCCCAGTTTCTAGCCCCCTAAGGGAGGTAAAAGTTACTGCTAGGCCCCATGCACACGGCCGTTGTCACAGCCGTGTGCGGGCCGTGGAACCGCGGCCTGGATCCCTCCTGAGAGCAGGAGCGCACGGCGTCACTGGTTGCTATGACGCCGTGCGCTCCCTGCTGCCGCCGCAATACAGTAATACACTGGTATGATCTATACCAGTGTATTACTGTATTGCGGCGGCAGCAGGGAGCGCACGGCGTCATAGCAACCAGTGACGCCGTGCCGCTCCGCTCTCAGGAGGGATCCAGGCCGCGGTTCCACGGCCCGCACACGCTGTGAACAACGGCCGTGTGCATGGGGCCTTAAAATGGTTTAAAAAAAAAAAGCCCACAAAAATATAAAGTTTTTAAATCGCCCCCCCCTTTCCCAATTTTACATATGAATATATATAACAATAAAAAAAAACATATCTGGTATTGCTGTGTCTGAAAATGTCTGAACTATTAAAATATTTTAAAGTATTCCTGTTCGGCGAATGTCGTAACGGCAAAAAATGAAAGACGCACGAATCACCGCTTTTTAGTCTCCTTATCTACCCGCAAAAAATTTGAATAATGGTGATCAAAAAGTGTACGTGCCACAGAAATTGTACCCATAAAAACTGCTGTTTGTCCCACAAAAAACAAACTCGCAATACAACTTTTTGGATGGAAATTTAAAAAAAAGTTATGGCTGTCAGAAAGCAACATTATAGAAGTTGAGCCCACAGTATAAGGACAGTAATATCAAAACCACAAAAACCTTGGCAGAATTGTGAGTTTTTTCAATTTAGCCCCATGTCCGTTCAGATAGAACTTGTCCTATTCTTGTCCGTTTTGCAGACAAGAATAGGCATTGTTACAATGGATCACCCAAAAAAAACGCATGCAACACGGACACCATCTTTTTTTTTTTTTTGCATATCCGCATTTTGCATGTGAACGCACCGTAATAGTAATGTTGCGCTCCACAAAATATGGATGTGCTCTGTGTGCATTCTGCAAATTTGGCGGGACCCACTGTCAAAAAGCCTATTCTTGTCTGCAAAATGGACAAGAATTGGACAGGTCTATAATTTGCGGCCTGGAATGCATGGATGACATCCGTTTGCTATCCGTTTTTCTTTTTGCAGACCCATAGAAGCGAAAGGGCAAAAAATGCGCATCGAACCACAGACCAAAAATAGTCGTGTGCATGAGGCCTCATAGCAATGCTGCACCGCCGTATATTCCCTAGACGGATGACACAGGGAATCGGTGTCGTCTGGTAAAGTATTCAAGAAGGAAAATTCTTTCATAGTTCGGTGACATCATCATTAAGAAATCTGCTCATCTAATCCCTCACCCTCATCTGAACCTTTCTCAATGACATAACAAAAAGCGCGTTAGCGTTTCTCTTTGAAAGCAGATCTTGTATAAACAGGTTGAGCATTGGCAAATAGGAGAGAGGTGTATCCGGAAGAGCGGCGCGCTGTACTGTAAATGTCAAGTGACGTCAGCTGTTGTGATGCATTCTTCTGAGTGAGCTGTCATCACCGTGCTGGTGGCAGTCATACGGCTGTCAGGCTAGGAAGCTACTGGAGTAGGACTTGTTTACCTGTAGGACGCTCTAGGCTACCGCAGCGCTACTACCTTGTGGCCAGTAGGATGTGGTAGTCAGGCCTCATGGTCTGTAAGGGAACCCCATGCTGGGGGACAGGAGTTTCCGTATCGGGCCCCTTTGTCGCGACAATCAAATAACCATACACATGTGATCCTCGGGCCCGTCCATGGTTCTCGTGGACCTTCTGTTGTGAACAAGCTTTGATTTTTCAGAGTTTATGCTGTATATTTCATGCTTCTCCTTTTTAATTATCGTTATTAGCAGATTATAACATGAAGAAGATCAGAAAATCATGGCTGCCTACAGGGGAATGAATGTTAATAATGCAGGTCCCTATGGAATCTGCACAGAAGGTTTCTGAGGGCTTATTATATAAGGACGCTGGTGATGGAGAGTTTTGTTCCGTATCAGTCGGACTGAGCTTTTCTCCCATATAAATCCTCTTAAAGGGGTTGTCCCATCTCAAACATTAGTAGGATATGCCCCCAATGCTAGCCGGTCAGGATCTTGTTTTATCTACTGTTGAGCGAACTTGTGTTTTAAGTTTGGCGTCTAAAGTTTGGGTTCGGGTTATCGAAGAATCCCGTTATGGATTCTTAATTCCGCTGTGGACCGTGGTAGCGGAATCCATAACGTGATTCTTCAATAACCCGAACCTGAAACTTTAGACGCCGAACTTCAAACACAAGTTCGCTCAACACTAGTTCTAGCCTTAGAACAAAGCCCGCAATGTGAAGTAGAGCGCACCGCGGATGTGCTGCTGCTAAAAATAGCCGAGCACTGGTTCGACTATTTACGTCAGCTTTATGGAAGTAAATAGAGCTGTGTCCGTGCTTGTCTAGTGCGACCCCCTTTCACTTCAACGGGACTTCCGAAAATGTGGTGCAGAGACATACTTTTCTCTGACTGATCAGAAGAACGGAACTTGAAATGCCGATGTGAATCCAGTCTAAGGCCTCTTTTACACTACCGTTTTTTTTTTGTTTTGTTTTTTTGTTTTGCGGGTGTTTTTTGCAGTCAATATACGGTCTGTATACGGAACCATTCATTTCAATGGTTCCGCAAAAAAAAATGAATATACTCTGTATGCATTCCGTTTCCATATTTCCGTCTTGCACGTGCACATTGCAAGCGCTGTCTCTTCATACAGCTGATCGGCGGGGGTGTCGGACCCCCTCCGATCAGATATTGATGACCTATCCTGAGGCTAGGTCATGAATATTAAAAGCCCGGAGAACCGCTTTAATTTGTTTCACTTCAGATTTATCACTGAAATTTTTCCAAAAAGTTGAAGACTCACTCCATTGGACGTGGGATGTAGAAAACTGGAGTGGCATTTCTGGATAAAGTTTACGTTTATAGATGCGCCCAATTATACAAGAACTTAAATTTGATACATTTGGTGCAAAGAACGCCCACACGGACTCAAGTAAACTGGTTTCATATATTACCTGGTACCGGTCCATTCTGTTTCTGAAATGCCAAGAATTTCACAGCAAATTTTACCCTTTACAATACATAGGGTGAA
Organism: Bufo gargarizans; assembly: GCF_014858855.1. Lineage (NCBI taxonomy): Eukaryota > Metazoa > Chordata > Amphibia > Anura > Bufonidae > Bufo > Bufo gargarizans. The sequence continues at coordinate 679,276,498 of NC_058081.1, forward strand.
ATATGTGGATTTTGGATTTTGTGCATGACTTGAGATGACATCCACAGTGGAAATTATCTGCTGCTTTCAGGCCCAGACGGGTTTTGATGCGTGAATAAGCCTACGAAATATTGGGGTTTATTTTTTACTTTATTAGGCTGAGTTCACACGGGCGAGATTTCGGCGCTGGTGCAATGCGGGAGGTGAACGCATTGCACTCGCACTGAATCCTGACCCATTCATTTCTATGGGGCTGTGCACATGAGCTGTGATTTTTACGCATCACTTGTGCGTTGCGTGAAAATCGCAGCATGCTCTATATTGTGCGTTTATCATGCAACGTAGGCCCCATAGAAGTGCAAGTGCGGATGCGGTGCGATTTCACACACTGTTGCTAGGAGACGATTGGAATGGAGGCCCGATCATTGTTATTTTCCCTTAGAACGTCACTCCAGTCATCACATGATCCATCACCATCATGTGATGGACCATGTGATGACCGGAGAGTGACGTCACCACGGGTCCTTTTCCTGTACACAGCAAAGAAGACAGAAGAGATGCCGGCTGCGCGAGCAAGTGGATTAAGGTGAGTTAAATTATTTTTTTATTTTTAACCCCTCCAGCCCTATTGTACTATGCATTGTGTATTAAGAATGCTATTATTTTCCCTTATAAGCATGTTATAAGGGAAAATAATACATGCCGATTTTTCTCACGTGCGTGCAAAACTCATTACAATGTTTTGCACTCGCGCGGAAAAAATCGCCCGTGTGAACCCAGCCTAAGGGTACTTTCACACTTGCATTGTTTGATTCCGGCAGGCAGTTCCGTTGCCTGAACTGACTGCCTGATCAGGCAACTGTATGCAAACGGATGTCATTTTTTCTGACTGATCAGGCATTTTTCTGACTGATCAGGATCCTGATCAGACAGAAAAATGCCTGATCAGTCAGAAAAATGCATTGCAATAACAATACCAGATCCGTTTTTCCGGTGTCATCAGGCAAAACGGATCCGTTTTTTTTTTTTTTTTTTCATTTTTAAAGGTCTGCGCATGCATTTTGAATGCCGGATCCGGCACTAATACATTCCTATGGAAAAAAATGCCGGATCCTGCATTCAGGCAAGTCTTCAGTTTTTTTTGCCGGTGATAAAACTGTAGCATGCTACGGTTTTCTCTTTTGCCTGATCAGTCAAAACGACTGAACTGAAGACATCCTGATGCAAACTGAACGGATTACTCTCCATTCAGAATGCATGGGGATATGCCTGATCAGTTCTTTTCCGGTATAGAGCCCCTGTGACGGAACTCTATGCCGGAAAAGAAAAACGCAAGTGTGAAAGTACCCTTAGACTTTTTTATATATATATATATATATATATATATATAAGCAGAGAATCGGACAGCACTCCAAGACTTGAAAAAAGTAGAAATCTTTATTCACCCATGTGAAAAATAATTTGCGACGTTTCAGCTCACAATCGAGCCTTGAGAAAGGCTCGATTGTGAGCTGAAACGTCGCAAATTATTTTTCACATGGGTGAATAAAGATTTCTACTTTTTTCAAGTCTTGGAGTGCTGTCCGATTCTCTGCTTATATTAGAAGGTGGAAAGCTCATTCCTTTGGACCCAGCACCTGAGCCAATAGCTGGTGCCGCCAAATCTCCTTTTCTGCTATATATATATATATATATATATATATATATATAGATATATATATATATATATATATATATATATATATATATATATATTATATATATACACATACAGGTCCTTCTAAAAAAATTAGCATATTGTGATAAAGTTCATTATTTCTGTAATGTACTGATAAACATTAGACTTTCATATATTTTAGATTCATTACACACCAACTGAAGTAGTTCAAGCCTTTTATTGTTTTAATATTGATGATTTTGGCATACAGCTCATGAAAACCCAAAATTCCTATCTCAAAAAATTAGCATATCATGAAAAGGTTCTCTAAACGAGCTATTAACCTAATCATCTGAATCAACTAATTAACTCTAAACACCTGCAAAAGATTCCTGAGGCTTTTAAAAACTCCCAGTTTGTTCATTACTCAAAACCGCAATCATGGGTAAGACTGCCGACCTGACTGCTGTCCAGAAGGCCATCATTGACACCCTCAAGCAAGAGGGTAAGACACAGAAAGACATTTCTGAACGAATAGGCTGTTCCCAGAGTGCTGTATCAAGGCACCTCAGTGGGAAGTCTGTGGGAAGGAAAAAAGTGTGGCAGAAAACGCTGCACAACGAGAAGAGGTGACCGGACCCTGAGGAAGATTGTGGAGAAGGACCGATTCCAGACCTTGGGGGACCTGCGGAAGCAGTGGACTGAGTCTGGAGTAGAAACATCCAGAGCCACCGTGTACAGGCGTGTGCAGGAAATGGTCTACAGGTGCCGCATTCCCCAGGTCAAGCCACTTTTGAACCAGAAACAGCGGCAGAAGCGCCTGACCTGGGCTACAGAGAAGCAGCACTGGACTGTTGCTCAGTGGTCCAAAGTACTTTTTTTCGGATGAAAGCAAATTTTGCATGTCATTCGGAAATCAAGGTGCCAGAGTCTGGAGGAAGACTGGGGAGAGGGAAATGCCAAAATGCCTGAAGTCCAGTGTCAAGTACCCACAGTCAGTGATGGTCTGGGGTGCCATGTCAGCTGCTGGTGTTGGTCCACTGTGTTTTATCAAGGGCAGGGTCAATGCAGCTAGCTATCAGGAGATTTTGGAGCACTTCATGCTTCCATCTGCTGAAAAGCTTTATGGAGATGAAGATTTCATTTTTCAGCACGACCTGGCACCTGCTCACAGTGCCAAAACCACTGGTAAATGGTTTACTGACCATGGTATTACTGGGCTCAATTGGCCTGCCAACTCTCCTGACCTGAACCCCATAGAGAATCTGTGGGATATTGGGAAGAGAAAGTTGAGAGACGCAAGACCCAAGACTCTGGATGAGCTTAAGGCCGCTATGGAAGCATCCTGGGCCTCCATAACACCTCAGCAGTGCCACAGGCTGATTGCCTCCATGCCACGCCGCATTGAAGCAGTCATTTCTGCAAAAGGATTCCCGACCAAGTATTGAGGGCAGAACTGAACATCATTATTTGAAGGTTGACTTTTTTTGTATTAAAAACACTTTTCTTTTATTGGTCGGATGAAATATGCTAATTTTTTTTAGATAGGAAATTTGGGTTTTCATGAGCTGTATGCCAAAATCATCAATATTAAAACAATAAAAGGCTTGAACTACTTCAGTTGTGTGTAATGAATCTAAAATATATGAAAGTCTAATGTTTATCAGTACATTACAGAAAATAATGAACTTTATCACAATATGCAAATTTTTTTAGAAGGACCTGTATATAAAACCCAATGCGATTGCTCCAAAAATTCTTCCTCTTTTAAGTGTAGAGTGGCTCTGAGCTCAGCGCTGAACACGTAGGAATGCAAGGAGCCCATGAAGAATTGATTGTGACATTGAAAGCTCCGTCAGGGCACAGTCAGAGGTTGACTCTTGTTAATCTTGGCAGGACGGACTGTGGTAGAATAAAGCTGTTTACTTAGTGCAAATATTTCTTTTTTTTTTTATAGGCATCTCAAACTCCACGTTTATTTACTCGCCCTTATTTTATCTACTTTCATCAGCAATTACATAAAGCGCATGTTGTTATGTGGCCAGCTCCCTGCCTCAAACGTTAACTCCATGGATACCTGGGGCCCCGTTCAGCGTTGACCTAGCAACATACCGAACGAAGTAGGGTTTCACCTAGGTCTTAACTAAGAAGATTCTTGGTTTATACCAACATGAAATAATTTCAGGATGACATTTAAAAAATCTTTTTATTTTTTTTTTTAAATGTATTTATTATAACAGAAATAAAAAAATAAAAAAGGTTTGGGTGCCGCTACCACATAATGGCTTTGTGGCGCCAATAATTATTTTAGTGATGCTTCTTATGTTTGCTTTCTGGTGTAGATTGTGCCGTATTAATGTTACCTTCATTTGAGAATTCCATTATGGGTGACCCGTGGCGTAGAGAAGAGGGGCTGAAAACTGATGGACGCATCAGTAAGAATGAGATATTTTTGGAGTTTGGTTCTGCCTGCCTGGGAAGCAGTCGTACCCACGTTAGGCACGGTCGGGAATCCGATCTTTGGCGTAATGAATCCTGTTTAGAAATTTGGGGACCGTTAGAAAAAAAATATGGTTGCAAATTTTGTCGCACACCATTTGTGCAGTAAGATTTCCGTCTGGGAAGCAGAAGGGCCAGTAGGCCCAGGTCATTTATCTTTTTCTGTGCCAGTTTTTGCCGTGGAAAAGGGCTTAAATCTCTGCCAGCGAGAGGGCTGGCAGACCCCCATCAATCTAAACTTCTGGGCTACACGTAGGCCTTTTTAAACAGCTGATCTGCGCGGGTGGCGGTAGACAGATATTTATAGCCTATCCTGTGAATCATCAATATTATACTCCTGGAAATTGGGGGAGGGGAGGGGGGGGAGAACATGATAAGTAGACAAAGAGGCATTTTTCCCATAATTTATTGCAGTTTTTTTAATTTTTATCTCTTATTTATATTTTTTTTTTTAGGCAATATTTTATAATCGGAGGTACACTTTACAGCCTTGTGCACATGGCTGTTCTGTTCTGCAAAGGCACCATCCATGCCAGGCCACAGAATGATGCAGACCCATTCAACTTGAATGGGTCCGTGATCCGTCCGCACCGAAAAAACATGTTCTATATTTTGCGGTGCAGAGGCATGAACAGAAAACTCTATGGTGCTTCTTCTGTTGGGGTTCCATCCCTCTGTTCCGCACTCCTCCTTCCAAATTGCGGACCCATTCATCCATGATGCGGTGCACAAACGGCCAGGGCTCGTAAATTGCGGACCAGCTGTTTGCGGGCTGCAGTATGGGCACAACCGGGCAATGACCGTGTGCATGAGCCCTAAATCCTTTTTTCATGAAATGGAAAGGAAACTGCTATACGTTTTATGTGATTACGGTAGTTACTACATTGGTTGTTTTTTTTACAGCGCGGTCAGGGTTGTGTGTTTTCCTCCATCCTGTGACTATGAAGCTGACATTTACAGCTTAGACTTGGGTGTCTCTCCCGAACTGTTTTATGTCACAAAGAAGGTCAGCGCCAAAGAACATTAGACGATGGGATTAGTCTGGGTCACGTACTGCTGGTCAGGGCAGCATAGAAGCCTCTCCGTGTCTGGAGCATCCTGGATTTAGGATGATGGGCTCACGTACGTCTAGTAATCACCGGATGAGGCCTTCTGAGTTCTAGGTCACCGTGTCTTCAGAGTGGCTGCTGCTTGGATAATGTCATATTTTCAGGAATTGATACGTAGGTTTTCCTTGTATACTGTAAATCAGGAATGATCTCCAGATAGGGACGGACAATTCATCTAATTAATTTAAATATTGGGGAATTGCAGAGAACAGTGTTCCCCAGAATATTACCCTTTTATACTTTATACAAAGGGATAGAAACATGTATAATGTTTATATATAAAAGGGGGTTTTAAACCTTTTTAATCGCACTTTGTATTGTATAATACTCGCTGTTAAAGAGGTTCCGGAATTCGAAAAACATGGTTGCTTTCTTCCTATCCATGGATTGTGCATAGTATTGCAGCTCAGCCCCATTGAAATCAATAAGACTGAGCTGTAATACCACAAACAGCCTGAGGACAAGTGTGGTGCTGTTTTTGGAAGAAAGTTCCATCACAGGGGCTCAATACCGGAAAAAAACTGATCAGTTTTATCCTAATTCATTCTGAATGGAGAGCAATCCGTTCAGTATGCAATCAGGATGCATCAGTTCAGTCCCTCTTACGTTTTTTTGAAAATACTGGAGCATGCTGCAGTTTTCTCTCCAGCATTTTTTCCCATTGGAATGAAAATTGCCGCATTGACGGATCCGGTCTTCCGGGTGTGCACATGCAAAAAAAAAGCAAAAAAATTTTTTTATATCGGATACGTTTTTTCCAGGTGACACTGGAGAGACTGATCCGGTATTTCAATGCATTTGTCAGACGGATCCGGCAGGCAGTACCGGCAACGGAACTGCCTGCCGGTATCCTCTGCCGCAAGTGTGAAAGTACCCTTAGATGAACATCCGATAAAACTGTTGATTTTGGTGAGACTGGTCAGCCATCTAATGTGTATGAGGGTGCACCGATTTGAATTTCGGAATGCCCAGTCATTTCTTCTTAGTGGAGACAAGCCTCTGCCGTAGGCGCCTGGCAGCAACGTATTCCTCCATCTAAGGTCTGTGGGCAGCCCAACTGTTCAGCTTTACTTGACAAGCTGGTGACCTTCTGATGTTGGAATGAGGGACTCTGAAAATGCCTACAGTGTTTCCTTAAAGAGGATCTGTCACCAGGATCAACCCCTTACTGACAGGGTTGATCCTGCTGGTGAAAACAATAACGCGTGGCAAGCTCTGGACAGTGATGGAGCTGAGGTGCATCGGGAGGCTAGGGCCTGTCCTCTATGCACCGAAGCACTGATTTGCATATAGATTATTATTATAATAATAATATTATTATTACTAATAATAATATCTCCTGAACAGCCCAACAGATTTTCATCATACAGGTATAGTTTTAATCAGCAGGATCAACCCTACCAGATGTTATGACTGGTTTAATAAGGTTAAGGCCTCATGCACACGACTGTTGTTTGGGTCCACATCCGAGCCGCCGTTTGGCGGTTTGGATGCGGACCCATTCACTTCAATGGGGCCGCAAAAGATGCGGACAACACTCCGTGTGCTGTCCGCATTCGTTGCTCCGTTCCGCGGCCCCGCAAAAAAAATATAACATGTCCTATTCTTGTCCGCGCTTTGTGGACAAGAATAGGCATTATATTGACGGCCGCCCGTTCCGTTCCGCAAATTGCGGAAGGCACACGGGCGGCTTCCGTTTTTTGCGGATCCGCGGTTTGCGGACCACAAAAAAGTCATGGTCGTGTGCATGAGGCCTAACCCTGATGACAGGTCCTCTTTTAGAATTAAAGGGGTTGTCTCACTTTGTACTGTGATTGTCCATATTGTCTCCTTTGCTGGCTAGATTAATTTTTCCATCACATTATACACTGTTTGTTTCCATGGTTACGACCACCCTACAGTCCATCAGTGGTGGCCGTGCTTGCACATTATAGGAAAAAGCATCCGCCTCTCTGGTGACCAGGACCGTGGGTCCTGACATAGGCTAGTGCTTTTCCTTATAGTGTGCAAGCACGTCCACCCGCCCGATGGATTGCAGGGTGGTCGTAACCCTGGAAACGAGCAGTGTATAATATGATGGAAAAATGAATCCAGCCAGCAAAGGAGGCAATATGGGCAATCGCACTACACTAATAAATGCCTTGTATTTACTTTCTGCAGCCAACGACTGGCCTCAGTGGTGACGAACCCTTGCATCATAATAGCAAAACAACAACATTGATGGAGTGCTGCATCGGTTATACAAACCGGATTCCCAAAAAGTTGGGACACTAAACAAATTGTGAATAAAAACTGAATGCAATGATGTGGAGATGGCAAATGTCAATACTTTATTTGTAATAGAACGTAGATGACAGATCAAACGTTTAATCCGAGTAAATGTATCATTTTAAAGGAAAAATACGTTGATTCAAAATTTCACGGTGTCAACAAATCCCAGAAAAGTTGGGACAAGTAGCAATAAGAGGCTGGAAAAAGTAAATTTGAGCATAACGAAGAGCTGGAAGACCAATTAACACTAATTAGGTCAATTGGCAACATGATTAGGTATAAAAGAGCTTCTCAGAGTGGCAGTGTCTCTCAGAAGCCAAGATGGGTAGAGGATCACCAATTCCCAAAATGTTGCGCAGAAAGATAGTGGAGCAATATCAGAAAGGTGTTACCCAGCGAAAAATTGCAAAGACTTTGCATCTATCATCATCAACTGTGCATAACATCATCCGAAGATTCAGAGAATCTGGAACAATCTCTGTGCGTAAGGGTCAAGGCCGTAAAACCATACTGGATGCCCGTGATCTCCGGGCCCTTAAACGACACTGCACCACAAACAGGAATGCTACTGTAAAGGAAATCACAGAATGGGCTCAGGAATACTTCCAGAAACCATTGTTGGTGAACACAATCCACTGTGCCATCCGCCGTTGCCAGCTGAAACTCTACAGTGCAAAGAAGAAGCCATTTCTAAGCAAGATCCACAAGCTCCGGCGTTTTCACTGGGCCAGGGATCATTTAAAATGGAGTGTGGCAAAATGGAAGACTGTTCTGTGGTCAGACGAGTCACGATTCAAAGTTCTTTTTGGAAATCTGGGACGCCATGTCATCCAGACCAAAGAGGACAAGGACAACCCAAGTTGTTATCAACGCTCAGTTCAGAAGCCTGCATCTCTGATGGTATGGGGTTGCATGAGTGCGTGTGGCATGGGCAGCTTGCATGTCTGGAAAGGCACCATCAATGCAGAAAAATATATTCAGGTTCTAGAACAACATATGCTCCCATCCAGACGTCATCTCTTTCAGGGAAGACCCTGCATTTTTTAACAAGATAATACCAGACCACATTCTGCATCAATCACAACATCATGGCTGCGTAGGAGAAGGATCCGGGTACTGAAATGGTCAGTCTGCAGTCCAGATCTTTCACCTATAGAGAACATTTGGCGCATCATAAAGAGGAAGGTGCAACAAAGAAGGCCCAAGACGATTGTACAGTTATAGGCCTGTATTAGACAAGAATGGGAGAGCATTCCTATTTCTAAACTTGAGAAACTGGTCTCCTCGGTCCCCAGACGTCTGTTGAGTGTTGTAAGAAGAAGGGGAGATGCCACACAGTGGTGAAAATGGCCTTGTCCCAACTTTTTTGAGCTTTGTTGACACCATGAAATTCTGATTCAACATATTTTTCCCTTAAAATGGTACATTTTCTCAGTTTAAACTTTTGTTCCGTGATTTATGTTCTATTCTGAATAAAATATTAGAAGTTGGCACCTCCACATCATTGCATTCAGTTTTTATTCACGATTTGTATAGTGTCCCAACTTTTTGGGAATCCAGTTTGTATAACAGACCATCGCCCATTGCCTTATTATGGGTCTGCTGGTTTCTGGTATGGTAGTCATTTTCGCAGCATTTATGAAGGAATCTGCAGCGGAACGTCCAATGCAGATGTGAACAGAGCTTTGTGTAATTCTACCAGACGGCTTACTGAATGGAGATGCCTGTGTGTACTAAGCTGTATGTGGGTCTGAGGATTTAACCTTGATGCTGAGCGATCTACCTTGGTTAATAATTAGGTTAAGAGGTAGGTTGTTAAGGATCCTCACCCCTTTTGACCAAGAACAAACAGTAATCCAGACGAGGATAATAACGGATCAACGCAGGTTAGCGTCATCTGGAGCTGTCTTGTCTCCATTTACTGAGTTAGAAATCAGGAGCATCTCAGCCATTTACGTGATGTAATTCAGCAGATAAGGGACTTTGAGAGGAAATAAAAATCAGATATCATATAATACATGACAATTTCTTTCTAACATAGCTGGAACCAGCCCTGTACCTCACATGGATCCAGAGATCTCCCCATTCATTGTTCCAGTTGCTCTGCGTGATTTTTCAAGCTGGTAACTCATGGAGAGTGTCCTTTCTGCTGCAGCTGGTGACTGTAAAGGGCATCTGTCAGCAGATTTGTAGCTATGACACTGGCTGACCTGTTACATATAGACTTGGCAGCTGAATGCGTCTGTGTTGGTCCCATGTTCATATGTGCCCGCATTGCTGAGAAAAATGATGTTTTAATATATGCAAATGAGCCTCTAGGAGCAACGGGGGCGTGGCCGTTACACCTAGAGGCTCCGCTCTCACTGCAGCTGCGCCCCCTCTGCGCTGTGACAGGGCCAAGCAGTGGAAAAGTCATCTTGCCTGGCCCCGTCAATCAAAGTGCAAAGGGGGCAGCAGTTGCAGAGAGAGCAGAGCCTCTAGGTGTAACGGTAACGCCCCCGTTGCTCCTAGAGGCTCATTTGCATAAGTTTAATCATCATTTTTCTCATCAATGCGGGCACATATGAACACTGGACCAACACAGATGACTTCAGCTACCAAGTGCACATGTAACAGGGCAGCCAGTGTCATAGGTACAAATCTCTTTAAAGAATGGAACTGAGCATGTGCGTCCATCTCGGTGAGCAGGACAGAGAAATGTAAAAACGCAAATAGCAGGTGGCGCTATGCAAATAGATTTAATTAAATAACTCAGTGGCTGTATAAAATTTTTAACTACATGCAATTACAAAAGTTTTCAGATTCAGGTGATGGTTTGAAAAATGTAGAATGTTATTTGTGGGACAATCCCTTTAATTTTGCTTTTAGAAAACACTTACAATATATAATAAAATCCTAACGATTTAGCAGATCACATTTATACAGCGCAGCAGAGCAGAGTCTGTCATTGGGCTCTGTGTACCGTGATATCTCAGTTTATGACTATCTGAATTGGAGGGCTCTACAGGGCTTGGCCTCCTCCCTCCATGGGCCCCATAGCATCCCCTTGAGTTGTCTCTGTAGTACTTATGTTTACTGCATGGCTTCCAGGGATCTGGAGAGATGACTTCACAGCGACCGTGCCTTGAGTGACAGCAGATTTAAACGACTGAAAATCCCTTTCACACATGTGAATAGGATTTTCTTCTGCAGCATGTGCAACCCCCATTCAGATAACAGTCCTGCAACAAATCTGCTGCCCGTGAACTTGAGGCTTTGCAGTTGGTGCTCGGCGTGAAGAGTCAAGCCAGGTCCAGACGTTGTGGACTTGCATGGGATTATCTGTCATGTCTAGTCTTACCCTACTGGAATCTGTGGATTTTGTTGCAAATCTTTGTCAAATCCTCAGCGAAATCCACGTGTCCAGTGCGGATTGTGCTGCACATTTTTGATGTAGGTTCTCAGTGAGTCTCCCCCGTGCTACATTGAAAGGTGTGTAACACGTGGTGAAAGTTCACAAAGAATTTCACATGCTGCAGGTATTACAATCCACACCACACGTCGGTTTCCGGTGGAGTGGAGGAACTTTGTAAAATTCCATCCATTTGCTTGGTACTTCAATTTTATCTGCAGATTGGGCAGGATCTATGTTAGCACTGCCCACAGGTGGGCGGTTCAGGGTGGGTGTTTTTGGGGTGTTCCCAGGGTGGGGCTTATATGCCCCAAATTTTTGTGAAGTGTGCAATTTGGGTCCCATGTGGGTGGTCCTAGATTTTAGAAAATCTTCCACCGAGTTGGATTTATTATATGTGGTCACCTGGTCCTTACGGTCTACGACATCCCACCATCACCAATAATTTAGTCCACTGATATCGCTGTGTTTCTGGAATATCTACCCATATTTGCCTTATTTTTCTTGTCTTTTGCAAGTTTTCTCCATCTAAGAGAATGACATGCCGCAAATATCTATGGAAGAACCTGACGGTTCCGTCTTCAGAGGTTTGATCTTGTAACGTATTACTCCTGGGTTTTACATTCCGTGCCTGGTACAAGGCCTTCTGTCACGTTTCAGCCTGCCGTCCCCGGATGCAGAAACAGGTTGGAATGTTTTTCTCCAGCGCATGAAGTTCTTCCTCAAGGGCATTTATACCTGATCCGGTGCCAGCGCACAAGCTTATTGTTCAATATGTGACAGCAGGGTGTGTTTCCATGAGGAAGATGAAAGATTTGACAGATCTCAGTGGCTCACTTGCTCTGATAATTATCGTGGCCTCCTACCTGTGATTTACTAAATGAAGCGGTGGAGCAGAAGACATTAAACAGGGTGGGGATAGAAATCAATGTGCCATTTAGGGTACTTGGAAAGCTGGGTGACAACTTTTTATGTACCTTGGCTTGTAATGCTGCTACTAGGTGTTGTCACCTAGAGTTTTCATGGCAGACTATAAGAGGACAACTCAGGGACTTGTTTTAGGAGAAGTTCCCTTTAAGGCCCCTTTCACGCGAGCTTTACGGATTCTCTCAGGGTCCTTTCAGGATAAAAACGGATGGTTTGGCGCGCAAACGGAGAACTCGCTTCTGTGAAAGAGGCCTAGATGCAACCCTTGATGGTCCTTGCTGGTAAGGTCAAGTAATGATGTTGCATTTGATTGTCTTCTAAGACATGTCATATTAAGGCTTGGGCTGCTACTTCCTGATGGTAAAAAGTCTGCACAGGACCTTAGGTCCACCAAAGCCAAAGGTTCCGATAGGGTCAGATCTTTTTTCGGCTGTTTACCTGTCACATGCAATTTTCTTCCCTGAAGAACAAGCAATTCATGTTAGACCAGTTGTTTGTGACTGACGGCATACCCTAAGGATAAGTTATCAGTATTAGAATTCTAGAGAACTCCTCCTTTAAAGAAGTTTTCTGGCATTTATAGAGTGATGGCCTATCCTTATCAATATCTGATCAGTGGGGATCCAACTCCTGGCATTACCCCCCCTGATCAGCTGTTTGAGAGGTTGCACTCCTCCCAGTCGGGGACACGTAAGCCCTCCCCCCAAGATCAAATAAGCTAACTATACACATTAGATTCTAGTTCTAATTCTTGAGGTCTGCACAACTGTTTAAAGGGCATCACTCAGTGGATTTGTACCTATGAAACTGGCTGACCTGTTACATGTGCGCTTGGCAGCTGAAGGCGTCTGTGTTGGTCCCATGTTCATATGTGCTTGTATTGCTGTGAAAAATGATGTTTTAATATATGCAAATGAGCCTCTAGGAGCAGCGGGGTGTTGCCATTGCAGAGAGAGAAGAGTCCATTGCTCCTAGACACTCATTTGCATATATTAAAACATCATTTTTCTCAGCAATGCGGGCACATATGAACATGGGACCAACACAGATGTCTTCAGCTGCCAAGTGCACATGTAACAGGTCAGCCGGTGTCATAGGTACAATCTGCTGACAGATGCCCTTTAAGGACTGGTGCTCGAGAAGGACTGGGCATCTGATGGAGTTTAGAAATTCATGGTACTCCACATTTGTCATGCCATTAGTTCATACATTAAAATATAAACTAATTGCATCGCATGTGGAGTGGCGTAAACTTCTGAATTTTGTACACCTTAGAGTGGCAGGTTTAAATGACAATTTTGGACTAGCCAACCATCCAATGTGTGCCAAGGCCTCCTCACTCTTCCCCGACAGCATCCATCATCAGAGGGAAGCATCTCAGGAGAGGTAAATCGGTGTCTAGGTGCGGCGTAGTCCCTTCTCCCAATTCAGAACACATGCGTGCTCCACTGAGCATACATATGATTTGGGGAGGGGGGGGCAAGATGGATAGTTGTCACCCATTAGCTACAGTATATAAAATATTTGTCCAGCATTAAAGAATATTATCCTCCAAGGTAGGCCATCAAGGATAAATGCTTATCTTTGAAAGTTGTTTATTGGACCTGGCTTTAGCCGGCTTGGCCAAATATTTGCCTTCTCCTGCCGAGACAATAGATTGCTCCCCTTCAAATAAGCCGGCGCTTCAAAGTCACAACCGCAAAAGAGGTCATATTATTACGTGGATGAATTGATCTTGAAGAAGGTTAGTAATGCTCTTGACGTTATGAGCATAGTTAATATGCTCCGCAAGGCGTGGTAAAGGCCAGTATTATGATACCCCCCCCCCCCCCGGTATTACTGTCCTGCACTTTGCCTCCGGTTCTTGTCATTTTAGTAAAATTTGGTTTCTGTCAAAGCTTAGTGAGTAACTTTTTGCTTTCCCAAATTTTCCTATTGTGTTCTACCATGGTGGGCAAGAAAAGATGTTTAATAGGTTTCTCTACTCTGCAAATAGACTCGCGTCGGAACCGTAAAGATAGCCTTTATCCCAGATTTTCCCACCTTATGCTCCTTTTCTGGGACCCCACCTGTTGGGACAAGCAATGATTACCTTCTATAGCGATTTCGGGACATGAAACGCTTAGGAATATGTTGATTTTCATTATCCTTCTATGTTGGGGAAAGCGCGTGGCATAAAATGATGTCACAGTGCAGTTATTACTACATACAGTGATGTCGCAGCATAACTTACACAGTGATCACAAAAGGTTGATCATTTTGATGTTATACCATGTGTCTTTTCCAAATGCACAGAGATATAACGTACATGTATCTGGCTGTTTTGGCACTTGTTGTTTCTGCTGAATGCCATTCAGTCCATGGCTAAGTTTTCAAAGTCATTATATTGCGGCTCTGCTAAGTTTTCAAATGGTGATTTGTTCCATCTAGAGAACGTATGGTTGGCAGGAACAGGGCTAACCACCCTGTTCATCTCCTCTTGGTAGAAGTGGGCTGGTCCTACTTCCTGTTAGGAGTTCCAGTCCAGAGAGAGAAGGGAGAGGAAGCACATGTGAGAGCTCCTTCTTCTAGGAACCAGATCTGATTCTCCTGTGAAACCTTTACTATAGAGCAGTGGTGGCCCCCTGCCAGAAAATGCTAATGACACCACCATTATGGAAGCGGTCATGAGCATGCGGGAGGCACAGGAAGGTGAGAACAGCACTCCACTGGCTGTACTCACCTTCTCTGGTCTTCTTCCGGCCCCACACTGTGTCCTGACACGTAGAGTGCCAGGAAGTGGTAAGTTTATATATTTTTTTATTTTAAATGTCTGAGGCTGGGAGGGGAGGTCTGGTCTGAGGCTGGGGGAACTATTGGGGGTCTGATCTGAGGCTGGGGGGTCTGATGGGGGCTGATCTGAGGCTAGGGAGGGTTAGATGGAGGTCTGATCTGAGGTTGGGAGGTCTAATGGGGTATGATCTGAGACTGGGGGTCTGATCTAAGGATGGGGAGGGTCTGATCTGAGGCTAAAGTAGGCTGGGGGGTCTGATAGGATGCTGATGGAGGTGGGTGGTAGATCTGAGTCTGAGAAAGGTAGAGATAGTTGCGAAGAAAGAGGCAGGGAGAGTGGAAGCTGGGTGAACCCCTCTCTAGACCCCCTGGGATGAGCTTGGCTGCCATTATTGCCAAATAAAGAACTAAAAAAATATGTGGTCAAAATTGCGCCTGTACTATTTGTAATGTATAGTGCAGGCGCCATTTTGTGCTGCAAAAATACAGTACTCTAGATTTATTTAATTGAAGCGCAATTTCTGTAACCTCTAAGTCACTTATATTTTTGACCAAATATAGCCATCAAATTTTTAAGTTGAGAATTTTGTATGGCCCCCGAATGATGTTACAAAAATCTAAATGGCCCTCGGCAGCAAAAAGGTTCCCCACCCCTGCAAACGGAGACAAACAGATTTCAGAACACTTCCTCCAGAAAGCATCAGTGTGTCATAGCAGCAGAGTGATCGGCAAAATCACAGCTTTACAGACACTGCTTCAAGGTGAGGGACTACAGCTGAGACACCACCACCTAGCTAACAAACATCAAGCCTGTATCACAGTGGACACCCATGTTCACAAGTTCCATTAGATTGCCATCCAACCTGTCATGATACCTCCTCATCTGATGCCAGAATCTGCACTTTGGGTTTAATACTGCTGAATGTGCCACAAGTTATATTTTGTCCTAAAAGAGTCTTTTATACATTTACTTCTGGCCTTATTCTTCAATTTACTCGTTACTGCATCGATCCCCACAGATCGACAGCCTGAGGAAGTACATTGTGACACAACATCTCATCAGGGCCATTAACACTCCCATTCTCTGCATCGGTTCCACAGGGGCTCGCTGCACTTAGTTTCAACCTTCCATGTGAGTTCACCTTGGGGCCTACAGGCGGATAGGTTGTATGTAGTAATGAGAGCTAATATGGATGTGGAACCTAAGGAAACGTAGAGGATGCTCTGTGAAGACATGCACAGCATGCAGCCAGGAGATGAGGAGGAACTGCTGTGCTGAAAATTAATGAAGTATCGGCCATTACCGCTGTGAAGAACATCTGCCTGCTTGTGAACTTACCTAAGGCTGGGTGCAGACAAGACGTTTAGTTTGGACAGTCATTTTCCATTAATAAGCCATAAAATATTTACAATCAAAATCAAATTAAGCACGTACATGAAGCGGTTTGACTTTGTAATATTTCACCTTTTTTTAATTTTACACCTTGGGATTGTACGACTCCTTGAAATATCTTATTATAAATTTTACAGTTCTGCCGTCGCTGGAAATGAATCTTCAGCCATTAACATAGCAGTATGTTGCCATTACGACAAATTCCTCTAATCACAATGTTCTGCGTTCCGTCCAAGAGGCAGCGGGTAGAGGGAATAAATAGGCGCCTATTACAAAGCTGCGCGAATTGTTAATGCACAGCCCCAGTATATAAATAAGAGACATTGAATTGTTCATCACACCTCCATCCAGATACCCCCGCTGTGGTTGGCATTTCATGCAGAATGAGTCTGCTCGCCTGTGGAATGACTAATCCTCTATTTATTGAAAAAAGCCTTTTTATTAACTCCGCAATTAATAAAAATAAATCTCTGTTAAACCAAGAACAACCATGGATATTCATTCAATTTCTCCTTCTGTTTTATTCCTTTATCTTCCCCCTCACTTCTGTAAAAAAAAAAAAAAAAAAAAATTATATATATATATATATATATATATATATATATATATATATATATATATATACACACACTTTTTTTAAAATTTTTTTTATTATTATGCTGAGTTAGCTGTGAAATACCGTATATCATTATCGCAATTACATACAACTTTTTCAACTTTATTTTATTAAAGGAAGTCTGTCAGCAGTTTTGACCTTGCTAAGCTGCTGACAGCACTAAGTAGGGGCTGGGGAGAGCAGGACAAATGTACCAGTTGTGAAGCTTTTCTCATCAGGAGTAGCATGACTATGAACTTTTATTCTGCCAGATTCTCCTTCTGCAGGTGACGCTTCATTGTGAAGTGCTGTCTGCATTGAGCTGCTTCAGAATTTCTCTCTTCTGAGTGACAGCCAACCAGGAGACCACTGCAGCTGTCACTTGGAGCACAGTGGAGGGGCTGTGCAACAGCTCAATGCACAGAACACTTCACAGTGAAACTCCGCCTCCTTGGCACTTCCCAGGCAGAATAAAACTTCATATTCACATGACTCCTGATGAGAGAAGCTCCAGAAAGGTAATGGAATTGGTAAAGCTTAGTAGTTTCTCCTTTAGTACACCACCAGGAAAATTGTCTAGTTATCAATTCCCTAGTATTGTATTATCAGATTCATCTTTCTGTCATCCCTGGTGCTACCCCATAAACCATGTAAAAGGCTGTGTATTAATCTAAATAAGCATAAAAGCATGGAATAGACCATACAGAATATGAGGTGTGGAGCGGGTAGAGGAAAAGGTAGGAAGCCAGATCAGGAACGGACGTGCACATCCATGAGTGCATGTAAAATTGTATATTGCGTGGAGAGGCCCTTTAACCCACCTCATGCTGCATATAGTATGTACCTAAACACGTTACCTACCTGTGCAGTGTAGTAGGGTTCATATACAGGCAGCTGTCAGATTGTAAAGTTAGATTATGACCTTTGCACCAACTGAATTGATCAAAGAATAGCTTTTATGTGTGGAATTTTTCAACTTTACAAAGTGGACTAGCAGAATGACGTGCATTCCAGGTATAGTCACAGGTTCTGCTCATTACAGGGTTGTCATATCCCACCCTGGAATCTGCGTAGGCAATACTGAGCACAGAGGGAATATTTGAGCAGCTCATGACAATGCTACTAGTGCATAGTGCACTTCCTGTGGCATGGCTGCCGCTAGGGATCTTGGAGGCAGCAGATTTAAAGGGAACCCGTGGGGCCACTAAACCGCCAGCATGCCGTTATGCAGCTGGAGGTTCAGGTTTCTAAATCCTGTTTTTTCGGGATTAGCTAGAAAAGAATCTAGTACTGGCTAGTGGCTACAGATTAATCCGGGACTCTTCCCCAACAGCTTTAGACGCTTACACATTGCACCTATGAGGCTGAGGGCGGTGCACCTCGATTTACTGTGCATGCGTATTCAAGTGAGGTGTACTGTTCTCCACCATCAGCCCGATGACGCTGGAGTCCCAGACTCATCTCCAGCCATTAGTCACTTTGTAGTCTAGCTATTCCCGAAAGGGTCGGTTTCATAGGGGTAGCTTTTGGAAAGTTATACCCTAGTGCAGGCATGCTCAACCTGCGGCCCTCCAGCTGTTGTAAAACTACAACTCCCAAAATGCCCTGCTGTAGGCTGTTCAGGCATGCTGGGAGTTGTAGTTTTGCAACAGCTGGAGGGCCGCAGGTTGAGCATGCCTGCCCTAGTGCATAATGGCATGCTGGTAGTTCAGTGGCCCCATAGTTGGGGACAGGTTATTCACCCCTTTACAAGTGATTTCCGATCTTTACCTCCTCTGATCGGCGAAGGTGTGGCGTGTCGGACCCCCACCAATCAGATAGTGTTGGCCTATCACGAGGATAGGTCATCACTTGTAAGGAGTAGACAACCCCTTTAAATTGGCAGCATATAGAACATTTTATATACTTTGGGGCAGGGCTCAGCAACCTCAGGCACTCCAGGTGTTGTGAAACTACATCTCCCATCATGCCCACTTGCTTGGCTACTCTGTGAAAGGAGCCTGCTGGGATTTGTAGTTTCACAACAACTCGTGGGCCGAAGGTTGCTGATTCTTGCTTTAGGGTTTGTGGAGTGAGAGGTTTTCTAGAATTTTGAAGTGTAGTTATTGTATTTGATGAATATATTTCCCAACGTTTCCCGTTTCCCTGCGATACTACAGCTCCTAGCAGATGCTTTGCGTCAGGAATGGTTAGTAATATCTCATCGTTGGTTATTTTAGTTTGATGTCCTCCTATTTCTGGACAGAACAGAATACGTTGTCCGCGACATTAATGATCTGCCCGGGGTGACGAAATGTTTACTCATTTTCAGCCGCTATCTCGTCTGCTTTAAACTACTGAGGTCACAGGAAGTCATCATTTTCCAAAAAGTGACTTGTTAGCATTTCACAACAGAGGTCATTTGTTCTCCTTTACAGTGAGCGGCTGGAATCAGGCTGCTGTGTTCTTCGTCTACATTTCGAGTATGTAGTATTATTTCTTTTATGTGCCATTATGGGCTAGTCCGACCTTGCAAATAACATCTACTAACTTCTCTGTATGAAGTCAATATTAAATCCCCAGGACCATATTTTTGTAATTTTTTTTATGTTTAATTTTTCCCCGCAGTGTAACATATAAGGATGAAATCTTCAGAGAATCTACAGCACAATCAAAACGCACACGTAACTCTTGCTGTTGTTGCGGTGCATTTACTGCAGATTTACCATAAAAGCCCGTCCGTCACGTCTGTGTTGGCAGCGACCACAACAATATGGCAGGCAGTCACCCTTTTTTCATCCTTACCCATTACCCAAGGATACCCATCCTGTAGTTACACACGCTTAGGTTAATACCACACAGTATTCAACTTGGCACAAAACATGCCTGTTTAGATAGGATGATGAGATTAGTATTCTCTGGACAGCACTGGATAATGTTGGTGCAATATAAGAAAATGAAATTAATTAATCTCTGATATATGGGGCGCAATCTATATTTTGTTTCACTCTGGCCACCAGTCCTCAGAATACGCGGACACTTCCTTTTCTGTAGCGATCACTTCTCGTCAGTCCTCTCATTATCATCTACGGCAGGATTTTTACAAAATGTATCACCTCACCTGCATCTAGATACTACCGGATCCATCATTTACAATGGGTAATGATCACAGCCCACCTCCTCCCCCTCCCTGCACAATGACATTTGTGCAGGTCATACAGCAGGCCTGCAACACTCTCCCATAGAGTCATCTCAAGTCAACAGTTTTCTATAGTCCATGTGGCTACTGTAAAGCATATCTGTTCTTAACAGCAGCCCAGGCAAGATGACCGCCCTCCTAACTACATACATAAAGTAAAAACTAAATCTCGGCAATTTTTAAAAAAATTATTCATA
This sequence comes from Bufo gargarizans, assembly GCF_014858855.1. Taxonomy (NCBI): domain Eukaryota; kingdom Metazoa; phylum Chordata; class Amphibia; order Anura; family Bufonidae; genus Bufo; species Bufo gargarizans. The sequence goes on from NC_058081.1 coordinate 679,296,466, forward strand.
AAGAACGTGTCAATTAATATATTTTTTTAAAAATATAGGTGTGCATTCCCTTAATGTTGCATCTGTTAAGCATATTTCGATATATTATGTTCATAGTATGCCTTCGGTTGATGAGGGGTAATGTGAAAAAAACTGTTCCTTCAAGCTGTGTGCCATAGTTTTATGTTTGCCGACACTACATGGTAAGTGAATGTAGAGCGTTAGTTACTAAGGTCATTAGGAGTATAGCAATGTCATCATGTGAGCCTTGCAAAACCAACATGAAGGAGCCAAAGCAAGTCTTAACAAAGCCCTGTTGTTTGCTTTATTATTATTTATTAACCCTCATTATTTAACCACAAGGCCTTTTCTCCTGCGTTTTGGCCGCCTGCTCGGTTCCTTTTTGGAAGCGACAGCATGGAAGAGCGTGAATGAGCTGGAATGTAATGACTGCAAGGCCGGCTTAGATCCAGACTAGGAATCAAACCATTGGGACACGTCCTAGCTGTAGTCACCGTGCCAGGACTTTAACGTACTGGAGCAAACAGGCTTCATTTCTGCAACAACGTAGGACATGTATTTAGGCAACATGCTGCTGATTACTGGCAAACATTCCTGTTCGGGAAATCAATTAATTTGGGCTTATTGTTCTGCAGTTCTCATTAGTATACTGTTGCTTATAGGTGGTCGTTACATAACTGCAAAATAAAACCGCGTTATTATGCTGTGTTACTCTACCTCTCTCCGGTTTGGGACCAGACCTATAAGTATTTCCCCTTCCCATACCGGAGAGCAACCAGAAACTTTCGGGGCCGGTGTGAAGTGTAGGCAGCTGCCTTGTCCACCATTGAGATGGGCATTATTTAGGCCAATTGAAAGCTAAGTACATACAGCTGATAATGCTATAAGGGTTTAGGTCCGATGTGTGCTTTTCTTGGTGGACCCATGGTACATCTCATGCAGTGGACCCGTGACGCCTCTCATGCAGATATATGGTACAGTGGCCTACCTACTCAGCAAAGGAGAAATGTACAAGTAGGAAGGAAAATAAGGACTATGTATTATAAACGTAACCTAACCGAAGAAGACTAAGGTTTGGTTGGGAAGGACCCATTGATTTGAGTGGTCACTGTGTAATTCCTAGTTTCCCCAGTGGTGGTGCTGCAGGAAATTTAAGCACTGTCTGTTTTCCCCACATATTACAGCTGATCGCTGAGGATCCTAAGAAGGGCACATGTAGATTGTCATCACCAAGTCCTTATAACAAGTAGGGATAGTTTAAAGGGGTAATGTAAAAAATTAAAATCTTACATAGACTAATATATGACAACCTCTTTCCAACAAAGCTAGAACCAGCCCTGTACCTCACATGGATCCAGAGATCTCCCCATTCATTTCTCCAGTTGTTCTGCTTAGGGGTGTGACTTTTCTGCTGCAGCTGGGGGCAGTTGTAGGATGGAACTGAGCGTGTGCTTCCATCTCAGTGAGCAGGACAGAGAAATTAGACAGAGAGCAAACAGCAGGTGGCGCTATACTAATAGGTTTCATTGAATAACACTATAGCTATAATACATGTTTAATTAGATTCAGATCCAGGTGCTAGTTTGAAAACTGTAGAATATTTTTATCGTGGGACAACCCCTTTAAAGCAGACAGCGGAGGATTGTGACCCGTAGAGAAATTCATCTTAATATTAAATGGGCAATTACATTATTATGCATCTAACAATTTAACATACTGAACTTTAGGGACCAATTGTATATGGGGGGTTATCAAACCCCTGCCATGGGCACTACGAGAGCTTGTCCCTCCCCAGAACATTATTCTGGTGGGTGCGAATGACCATGCTTTAACCTTTGCTCGATGACTCCATGTTGTCAGTAGTACACCTCTATGACTGCCCACGCTTTGTCATGTGACAGTGCCGTTCTGTGTGGCCTACTATGTGCTAACACCACGTATTATATTACTTTTAATCCTCCTATAGGATTGAGTGGTACTATAGGTTTATCCATGGTAACTTTATTTTTTATTTTTTTTATGTAGTTGTAAAAAAAAAACAAAAAAAAAAAAACATTGTCGTGTGTAAACTTTCCCTATAAAGTTGCATGAAGGCGCAACACATGGGGTCGTCTGTTTTTATGGTATGTAACGGCAATTTACCTTGACCGTATTCCTCGACTTGCGGAAAGAAGTAATGATTTTTGTGGCAAATGAAGATGGTTTATGTCGTCCTGTAAGGAATGATTGGTAAAGACAGGCCTTTAATAGCAGAACGGAAAGCGGTATGTCACTGAAGTTGTAGCCGATATGAATGGGCATGCCAGGTAGATGGATGGCGGCACTGGATGGTAGCTGTCAGGATAATAAAGAAGTGAACATAAAATAGCTGTGTATACAATATGTGTGTGTGCCAAGAACAAAATCATTCGGTCTTCCATCACGGAGACGGTGGTACTCTCTGGATAACAAGAACTTGAGTGAAAGATAGGAACCGGCCAAAAAATACTTGGTAGGCAGAAATGAGGGCACCAGATTAGTAATGGCGACCCGTGTCGTTTTAATAGGCTGCTTATGTGTGTGTTTTATTTTTTATAGATGTTCTAATACAAAAATACGGACTAGTCACAGTGTGTTCTCTTATCCTGAATAGTAAGGACATATTGTACACTCACTCACTACAATTATATAACACAATTTGCAACCGGTCAATTATGGTTTTGAATTGTCTGACTCGATTTCTGTGAATGAGCACAAAAAGTGACCTAAATTATGTAACAAAAAATAAATAAATCTTTGCGGTATTAGATCTGCCCTCTCTTTATTGGCAGCTGACGTGATATTTTGACCACGCCTGGTATTTCTGTCCTCATAAGAGGATATTACTCCTTATGAGAAACTGATTATGTATCAGATGGATTAACCTCTTCTACCCCGGGCCAGTTTTCACCTTCCTGAACAGGCCATATTTTGCAAATCTGACATGTCGCTTTATATGGTAATAACTTTGGAATGCTTTTAGGTATCCAAGCCATTCTGACGCTGTTCTGTCTTTGCCTCTGCTCCGCTGAACATATGACATGTCCTATCTTTTGGTATATTTTGCAGATCATGAACCCATTTGAGTCAGTGGGTCCGCACCGCAAAATGGAGTTCACACGGCCGGTGGCCTTTTATTGCGGACCACTATTTGCGGTCCGCAACGTGGGCACGGGGGCCATACGCTGGAATGAATGGACTCTTAAAGGCTATGTACACCTTCAAAGGCAATTTTTTTTATGATTGCATGGTACTCATTTTGGGCATTTTTTTTCAATTGGTCTTTAATTTAAATATTGAGCCGTTCTTTCACAAAGGGTTAACTGTTTGCCGAGCTGTGTGACTGGTATATTCACTCTGTGCTGTCATCTAATAAACCTTATCTCTAAACTACTGAGAGGTCATAAACACTTATTTAAGCCACATTCTTATCAGTAAGAGAAGAACTGAGCTATGAGTGCTTATAAGGTCAGAGAGCAGAGATGCTCCCCAACTGACGGAAAAGACAGAAAATCCAAAGGGTGCTACTAGAGCTTCTCAGTTCTGTACAGAAAAAGGGTTCCATATTTTTAACAAAGACAAATTGAAAAAAAAATTTTTTAGCTCAAAATGATTACAATACAATAGTAATAAAATTGCCCCCAAAGGTGTACATAACCTTTTTTAAGTGGAAAGATTTTAGGATTCATGAAGGCATCATTTGGCATGACAAAGCAAAATGCTCTACCTCAGTATATGGTTATTATGTTTCAACAAAGTAGAAGTAGTACCAAAGAAGACGAACCAAACCACATGCAACAGAAATGAGTGCTGCTTTCTGATGACTTCAGTCATGCAGCTTGTTATTTTTACATTGCCCCAAAACAATCCATTTTTGAAGAAAATCCAGCTTCCAATGTATAAAATGAATATTTTAAGGCTTTATCTTGATTTTTGTTAAACCCATCAGCCTGCGCTCAAATTTTATTTTTTCTATGTGGATCCTGAATTTCATATTGTTCAAACTTGTAAGTGTTGAATTTGAATATACTGTTACGTATAACCTTTCTCTTCCTATGAGTTCTTCGTTTGCTGTGTAATCTAGTGACTGGACGTGAACAGCCAGGCGCTGTATTCGGTCAGTTCCATAGACATTGGATGGAGTGGATGAGTGTCCGCGTGACCACTGCTCCATTCAGACTCTTGGGGAACTTTCCACCACGTCTAGTGATCAGTGGCGGTCCCAATGATCCTACATTTATCACTTATCCTGTGGACAGGTGAAAAATATTTTTAGTTGGATAAGGCCTTGAAAGGGGTTATGCAACAATGGTGGTGGGGAGTTTGCCCCCACCCCCCACCACACTTGGCCAGACCTGTAAATGGAAGCTTACTTGCCTACTTCCCAGTGCTTGCTCCCCTCTCCTTCAGGCCAGGCCTTCTCCTCTGGGCACCCTCGATGTCAACATCCGGTTTGATATTGCTGCAGCCAATCAGTGGCCGCGGCAGAGACTGGATCCCCTTGAGTCTTGTTACTATGTGTCAGACTCGTGAAGTAAGGGGAGCTGGACACCTCCACTGCCAGCAATTGCCTGCAGACATGTACAGCGAGGGAGCCCAGCAGAGCAGCCCAAGCCTGGAGGAGGAGAAGGAGCGGGGAGCCAGTGCCAGGAGCTGGCAAGTAAGCTTTCAGCCAAACTGGGGGAGGAGGAGGTTGCCAAATTCCCGTCTTCCCCATTCTTGTGCAACCCTTTTAAGAAACCTGCCATTCTCCAAGGCCAACTTCAGGTGGCCATGGTGTGGTCACATTTCATCATCTGTGTTACACCCAGACTAACCATAGTTCTACTAGTTCACTGTAGATATCCATATAAGTTCTGTTCAGTAGAACTACAGGAGAGTAGAGGAACAGCTTATCTATAACATGGTTGTCCATGGACATCCAACAGTTGATGTATTTTAATCGCTGACATAGGATAGTGGGGGCTTTGCTGACACAATAGTTGAGATCACAAGGTTTGGTTGGTCTTCAGCAGATGTTCGATATAAGTAATTGGGCAACCAGATTGACAGTCAGCTTTTTCAAAGACCCAAACTATGAGATAGGAGATTTATAAGCTTTGTGGTCCCGAAAGTCAGGACTGTTGTCCTTTAGCCATAGGGTAATCCTTGCTGTATTAAAGCAATCTCCATCACTAGGCATGTGATTACATTTTCTGTGCCCAGGAGTTGTTCTTTATTCATACAGCAAGACAAGTGAAGTGTTCTTGTCAAGATGGCGTGACGGGTACTCCATTCCAATGTAGTCCTCTGTGAGGACCTTTTAAGACATTTTTATGATACACTATATTATGCCGGGTTTATAAGCGTGTTATTTCTCAGTTGTCTGGTTATTCTTCTGTTTCTTTGCGTTCAGTGACCTCTGGAAAACACTGACTTTAGATGATGATGGTCAATGTTCTCCAGTATGTCAGATTGAGACTCGTTTTTATGTCAACGAAAGGTTAAAAGAAACTCGCTAGGGATAAAAAGTGTGTCCTGGAGGAATCCTGTAGGGTGCGGGAGTAATTGGGCTGTCTGTCGCAATCCCTCTGCTTCCCTGCCAGCTGTCGCTGCATCCCGGAGGAGATGAATATAATTCTGAGAGAGCTTGAATCATGAAATGTCAGCAGCTTTATTCATGGTGAATGTGCGTAGCAACCCAGGCTCTTGCCATGCTCAGCGAGTTCACATACAGCTGGAGGAGGTTCTCGTTACCTGTTATAGGGGACTGTAAAGGCTGGGGTGTAGCTGTAGGAGGTTGTGTAGCATTGTGAGGCTCACCTACAGCGAGGTCGGTCAACATTGTGTATGTCAAACCACTAGAGGAGGCAGTGGAGTCTTATGTGTATGAGACCATACACACAGGTGTGGGGCGCTGTTCACTTCTAAAATATTACTAAGCTAGGGTGCTCTAAATAAGACTTTCCAAGTTCCAAACTGATTTTAGCCTATATGACTCCTCATAGGTTATAGTGATAGGTGGCAGATTTTTGTTGCTGAAATTTTGCAACTGAAAATCTTCTGTACATCTCAATATGGTTTTCTTCAGGCCCCATTTAGATGGATGGAACCAGCGGTGCATCCAGTCTTCCTCTGCCTGAGGCGCTAACTGAAATGACTGCTTTAGGGCTCATTCAGACGGCCGTATGCTGTCAGCAAAAATGCGGATCCGTTTTTTTGCGAATTAGATGCTGTCCCATTTACTTCTATGGGGCCTTCTTCCATTGCACAGCTTATCAAAACAAATGAAACATGTCCTATACTTGTCAGTGAAAATCAGGTCATGGCCCCATTAAAGTCTATGGGTCAGCAAAAGAAAAAAAAAAAAAAAAAAGCTGAAAAGCTAAACTATCCGCAAAAAAAACAGATCAGCATTTTTGCGGACAGCATACGACCGTCTGAATGAGACCTTATTGTTAAAGGCATGCTTGGAAAACATTATACATGTGTTCCCTCAAGATACAATGGCCTCAGGATACAATATTTTCAACATACAATGTTCTTTGTTCTTTTCTGGGCAACCGTACATTGAAACCAGACTCAACATACAATGCCTCAGACTCGGATCCAACCCATCAAGGCCACTTCTCTGGTAGAATAGCCGTATTAGTTGCTAGTTAGCAGATAATCCTGACTGTTATATGTAAGGACTTGTTTTATCTGTCTTAGGCTACTTTCACACTAGCGTTCATAGGTCCGTTCGTGAGCTCCGTTTGAAGGAGCTCATGAGCGGACCCGAACGCCTCCGTCCAGCCCTGATGCAGCCTGAATGGAGCGGATCCGCTCAGACTGCATCAGTCTGGCGGCGTTCAGCCTCCGCTCCGCTCGCCTCCGCACGGACAGGCGGACAGCTGAACGCTGCTTGCAGCGTTCAGCTGTCCGCCTGGCCGTGCGGAGGCGAGCGGATCCGTTTAGACTTGTAATGTAAGTCAATGGGAACGGATCCGCTTGAAGATGTCACTATATGGCTCAATCTTCAAGCGGATCTGTCCCCCATTGACTTTACATTGAAAGTCTGAACGGATCCGCTCAGGCTACTTTCACACTTAGAATTTTTTCTAAGTTATTAATGCAGACGGATCCGTACTGAACGGAGCCTCCGTCTGCATTAATATGATCGGATCCGTTCAGAACGGATCCGATCGAACGCTAGTGTGAAAGTAGCCTTAGTTATCTGCTTATTTTTCTTTAATCTTCATTTTCTCTTATCTTTGACATTTTGGGGCTTTGGAACCGATTACTCAACTTAAAATGGTTTCATCATACAATGTTCGTCCTGGAACCAAGGAATATTGTAACTTGAGGGACCGCTGTATATAGTGCTACAAAACATACTGGTTAATATAGCAATACAGTTGAATATGCAGAGATGATCTCTTCCTCAATGAAAGCACTCAATGCCCAAGGTCTTTCCGCTACCCCTTCCCCCCCCCCCCCCCACACACACACACCTAATGCTGCCTGAGGCGATCGCCTCACCCCGAGGCATGCTATAGTGCAAAAGTAGTAAAAACCAAATAAAACTATACTTACTTGGCACCACTGGAAACGTACTGACCCATACAATAAAAGTACCACGCGAATTATGATGCTCGGTGAGCGTCGTAAAATTTAAAGTGCGAAAAATAGTGGGGTAACTTTTTTGTTTCCATTACCACATGCCAAAAAACTTAGTCAATCAATACGTTGTTTGTACTCCAAAATGGTGTCCCTAAAAACTAGAATTCTATAGAAATAAAAATTTGGCAGAAAAAAAAATTATCCAAAAGAAATCGTATATGTGATGTCCTTTTATTTTGAAAATAATTACGATTTTGCCCAGCCACACCCGTATTCTGGTTTCATTGTATTAAGTAATATTACGCTCAATTTTGGGCCCACACTCTGGGCGCTTACGCTCTGCTTTTGAAACGCAAAGCATTGGCACATGCTCAGGATCGGGCGTTGTTAGCACTTCCTCTTCAGAGCCCAGCTCCCGCCCCTTCCTTCTAGCGCTCCGGGGGAGGTGAGCGCTCGCTATGTGGCCTTGCATCAGCAGAATTGTAAGCGCTAATTCTTTTCACGGGTGTAACTTTTATCCTTGTCTAATATGAAATGTAGTTTGACGTTCTGAAACATTCAAGTGTCACCGATGTGCAAAAGCAGAGGGGGCAGGTCCTTTTTCGCAGCACTGTTCGGCAGAGATGGCTTGTGCAAATGAAAGAGAAGAGTCATTTGAGGGCGTTATTGGCAGATCCATTTAGTAATGCTGTTAGAATTAAATTAAGCGTGAGTCTTGTCCGCTGGCTAATGCTCCGTATTCTGTTGACTCTACAGGTGGCAATAAAGATTATTGACAAGTCTCAGCTGGATGCTGTAAACTTGGAAAAAATCTACAGAGAAGTACAAATCATGAAGATGCTGGATCATCCCCACATTATCAAGCTTTATCAGGTGAGCATACAGTGTACGTTGCGTTAAGGGCTCATGCAACCCACAGTGTAAGGGCTCATGCACACGAACTTAAGGGCTCTGGGCACTCCGTGCTGCGGATGCGGACCCATTGACTTTAATGGGTCCGCGATCCGCAAGATACGGTAAAAGATGAAGCACGGATCAGAAGCTTGCAGAAACACGCCGAAACACTTCCATGGGCTTTCGAGTTTGTGCCTCTGCGCCGCAAAAGATAAGATCTCTTTTGCCGTATCATGCGGATCGCGTACCCATTTAAGTAAATGCACATCCGCAGCATGGAGTGCACGCGCCCGTTGCCCGTGCGTTGCAGACCGCAGCACAGGCACAGAGCCCTTACGTTTGTCGGCATGAGCCCTAATACAGTACCGGCAATGTGAATGAGATTTGTAACATAGTAACATAGTTTATAAGGCCGAAAAAAGACATCTGTCCATCCAGTTCGGCCTTGTATATTTTCCCGTGCAGAAATTAACCTGCCGTGCGGATTTAGAAATCTGCAACATGTTGTTTCTGTGGATCTTTAGGGGAAAACCACACCAAAATCCGCAAGTAACACTGATTTTGGAGTGGAAACACATGAAAATCAGTGTGGAAATTTTGTTTGTAAACCCGCACCACTGTGCTCTAGGATTTTGATATTGATGGCCTAGCCTCAAGATACGTCATCAATATCTGATTGGTGGGGGTCCGACACCCGTCATCTCCACCAATCAGAAGACAGGGTGTCGCCTTAGATGCGACTTCTTGTACCAATATTATGCCTCAAATTTTACGTACAAAAGGGTCTCTCCCTGCACCACATCTTGTGCAGGTCTAATCTGTCTGGGTAAATCTACACCATCTTTAGGATTAGTAAATCTGTCCCCATGTGGTTCATCTGTTCTTGGCTAAAACCACCCCAATTTGCAGCAAAATACTTAAAGGGTTTCTACCACTTGCTTCTGACACATTTGGTTTTCAGACACTAGCGATCCGCTAGTGTCTGATGTACCATACAAGCTAATTATTATATTAATCCGTTCGGCCGTTTGGTTAAAAAAAAAGCACTTTTATATTTATGCAAATGAGCCTCTAGGTGCTATGCGGCCGTTTTTCCAGCACCTAGAGGCTCCGTCTACCTTGCTAAACTGCCGCCCAGCTCCTCGCTCCAGCACGCCCAGGAGCAGTGGAAATGTCTGAGCACGGAGCGATCAGACATTGACTGCGCCTGCGCCGAATGCCTCCGAATGCCGCGACGAACGGCGCAGGCGCGAGATTTCGGAAGGCAGAAGCAGGGGGAGGATCGATTTGAGTTGAAGATGGGCGTGCTGGAGCGAGGAGCTGGGCGGCAGTTTAGCAAGGTAGACGGAGCCTCTAGGTGCTGGAAAAACGCCTGCATAGCACCTAGAGGCTCATTTGCATAAATATAAAAGTCCTTTTTTTTAACCAAACGGCCGAACGGATTAATATAATAATTAGCTTGTATGGTACATCAGACACTAGCGGATCGCTAGTGTCTGAAAACCAAATGTGTCAGAAGCAAGTGGTAGAAACCCTTTAAGCTTTGCCAAGTGGCACACTGCCGAGTAAGGCCTCTTTCACACGACCGTATGGCTTTTTCAGTGTTCTGCGGTCCGTTTTTCATGGAACCGTTGTTCCATTTTTTTGTTTCAGTTTCTGTTCTGTTTTTCCGTATTTCTGTATGGCATATACAGTATGCAGTAATTACATAGAAAAAATTGGGCTGGGCATAAAATTTTAATAGATGGTTCCACAAAAACATAACTGATACGGAAGACACACGGATGCATTTCCGTATGTGTTACATTTTTGTGTTTTTTTGCGGACCCATTGACTTGAATGGAGCCACGGAACGTGATTTGCGGGCAATAGTAGGACATGTTCTATATTTCAACGGAACGGAAATACGGAAACGGAATGCATACGGAGTACACTCCGTGTTTTTTTTTTGCGGAACCATTGAAATGAATGGTTCCATATACGGAACGCAAAAAACGGCCTGTAAGCAGAAAAAAAAACGGTTGTGTGAAAGAGGCCTAAGAGTGCGGCCGAATTGTGGAGGTGCTTTTGAGGTGTAGAGCATGCAAGTGATTGAATATAGAGAGTGATGCAAATATTATGATTCTAAAGAAAAAAATACAATTTTCAAACACATTTTTTTCATTTTCTGTGGTAGGTTATGGAAACCAAAAACATGCTTTATCTTGTCACAGAATATGCCAAAAACGGAGAGATATTCGGTAAGTGCGATCTTGTTCATTCAGTGCCTACTATTGGGATCTGCTGAGTGTATGAACACATGGGCCTATTACGCCGCACAATTGTCAGGAGCAAGCTTTTATAGGAATGCTCATTCCCATTAATAAGTCCATATAATCGAGAGCCGATTGGCTCGAATTGTTGGCTGATGGGCATCTTTTATCAGTATGAAAGATACCTGATTATTGGCATTGCATCTCCATGTGTAATCAGGGATGTGCTGCCGATAATCAACAGAACTTAAAGGGACACTGACAGGCCCAAAAAGCATATTTAGGGGTATATATGACAGTATAGGTCTTATAAAGGGTATTAGAATCATCTAAGTATCCCCCCTGCCCACCTCATAAATACAGTAAAAATAAGTTTTATAACCTGCTTTCCTGGTGTTCAATCTGCCCAAGGGGCGGTGCTTCATATCAATTTGCGCCCAGCCAGCCTTGCCACAACTGCCGTTTGAAGCGCCGCCCAGCTCATCAATATTCACTGAGCTGGGCGGCTACTCTGAAGCGCTGTACTAGTGTCCCCGGCCATCTTCAGCGCATGCGCCCGGCACCCTCACTGGCCGGGATCGCATTGCGTGTCTGCTTTATGCGCATGCGGGGCGCTGCTGTGCCCGGCGCATGCGCATAAAGCAGACGCGCAATGCGATCCAGGCCAGTGAGGGTGCCGGGCGCATGCGCATAAAGCAGGCGCGCAATGCGATCCCGGCCAGTGAGGGTGCCGGGCGCATGCGCTGAAGATGGCCGGGGACACTAGTACAGCGCTTCAGAGTAGCCGCCCAGCTCAGTGAATATTGATGAGCTGGGTGGCGCTTCAAACGGCAGTTGTGGCGAGGCTGGCTGGGCGCAAGTTGATATGAAGCTCCGCCCTTTGGGCAGATTGAACACCAGGAAAGCAGGTTATAAAACTTCAGATTACTGTATTTATGAGGTGGACAGGGGGGATACTGAGATGATTCTAATACCCTTTATAAGGCCTATACTGTCATATATACCCCTAAATATGCTTTTTGGGCCTGTCAGTGTCCCTTTAAGGAGGGAGGAATGACTCTCCTTTAGTTCAGTTTGCATCGGCCTGTGTAGTCAGGCTAGTGTAAACGAGCGCCGATGGATGTGTTGTTATCTATCGTTGCTTGCACCACCTCAGCATCGTGCAGTATAGCACAGCTCTTGCTGTCATGTAAACTTATTGGGCATTATCCTTGGAAGTGGATTTCTCTTTCAGATAAGACTGCACTGGGAATATTGGCTTCCTCGTGTACAGACAGTGTAGTTTGTCTTACTATTTAGATATTTCACATTTCACACATTTTAATCCCAGGAATTTGCCAGGCATGTCCAGGTCTGGCATTGGCTAGCACTGTAATCGGATGCTCAGAGAATGTAGTGACTCTTCATGCAGTGCATCTGCCACCCTATATAGAGCTGCACTTTTTCCTTCTCTCTAGGAAAAGATAATCTAGATCTCAGTCCTGAAGTCTTTCCAAGGTGCGCATAGGAAAAAAAAAAACAAAAAAAAAAACACAACTTTTTTTATTTTGTTTAATATGCCATATGACCACAATCACAGTGACGGTTCAGTTCCACCTTCTCTCTTCCACCAATACAGAGAAATTAAAATTGTCTGGGTTGTGTACGGCACCACTGGTGACGAGCACGGCGTTCTTTAGCAGCATTTTGCTTTTCAGCATTCAGCTTTTCTCCCGGGCCTCTGTGCGAAAGCAACACCTGGGCTTACCAGTCAGCCGCCAAGGATGCCGCATGCTGTTAGATTTCATAATGCCACCAAATTGGTTGTGTGGGTATCTCCGGTGTGAAGGCTCAGGTCAGATTCCAAACTCTGCATGCCTTGCTGATGCTGGAAATTGCATAATACCCCCTGAACACGGTAATGCCATATGCATGGAGCCTGTACAAAAACATACTGATTCCCTACAGTGCCTGTGTATTACAGACTCGTGGGCACTGTGCATGTGGCCTATAGTGCCACCTTACAGAAACGTACTCTAAGAGAATACCTCCGAAATACGGCAGGGGTTGGGACCCCCTTATAAAATGCAACCTCTGTATGAAAGCAGAGGACACATAGGGCCAAAGATACATTATACAATGGTATGTGTGAGGCCTAGCTTAATTGCATTGATTATTGGCTATAATCTTGATGGATTAGGATCACACCCTGCAGGCACCATGGCTTTCACAGTTGAAGCCGTAAGACCTTAGGGTCTTTGCACAGTTGTGGCCTCTGTATAAAATGGATGCCCACATTAATTTTAACGGGGTCCATTGATGTTCTCAGGTTTCCTGCAGCACTGTGCCATCCTTGCTGTCAAAACTACCAGAAAGTTTTGGCAGAAGCGTCCCAAATGCATCCTTAAAGGGGTTTTACGGTCCATATATGTTCATCACCTATCCTGGGCATAGGCCGCCAATATCTGATTGGCGGAGGTCCAACACCCCACAGAGATGTGAATGGGAGCAGGGCTGCAATAATCAGCTCCATCCACTACACAAAACAGAAATGCTGCAGAACAGCTGATCGGTGGGATGTTGGGCCTCCACCGATCCTGAGGATAGGCCCCTTGAAAGGCTTTGTGGATCTATGGCTATTTTTTTTTTTTTTTTATGCATATTTGGGCTTCTAAACATTTTTGTTATAGGTTTTTATTGGAAAAATCTTTTACACCTTTTGGGCTTCTACAGTCGTGGCCAAAAGTTTTGAGAATGACACAAATATTAGTTTGCTTTTAGATCTTTGTTTCAGTTGTTTCTGTGATTTAGTGAAATATAATTACACGCACTTCATATGTTTCAAAGGCTTTTATCGACAATTACATGACATTTATGCAAAGAGTCAGTATTTGCAGTGTTGGTCCTTCTTTTTCAGGACCTCTGCAATTCGACTGGGCATGCTCTCAATCAACTTCTGGGCCAATTCCTGACTGATAGCACCCCATTCTTTCATAATCACTTCTTGGAGTTTGTCAGAATTAGTGGGTTTTTGTTTGTCCACCCGGCTCTTGAGGATTGACCACAAGTTCTCAATGGGATTAACATCTGGGGAGTTTCCAGGCCATGGACCCAAAATGTCAACGTTTTGGTCCCTGAGCCACTTAGTTATCACTTTTGCCTTATGGCACGGAGCTCCATCGTGCTGGAAAATGCATTGTTCTTCACCAAACTGTTGTTGGATTGTTGGAAGAAGTTGCTGTTGGAGGGTGTTTTGGTACCATTCTTTATTCATGGCTGTGTTTTTGGGCAAAATTGTGAGTGAGCCCACTCCCTTGGATGAGAAGCAACCCCACACATGAATGGTCTCAGGATGCTTTACTGTTGGCATGACACAGGACTGATGGTAGCGCTCACCTTTTGTTCTCCGGACAAGCCTTTTTCCTGATGCCCCAAACAATCGGAAAGAGGCTTCATCGGAGAATATGACTTTGCCCCAGTCCTCAGCAGTCCATTCACCATATTTTCTGCAGAAGATCAATCTGTCCCTGATTTTTTTTTTTTGGGAGAGAAGTGGCTTCTTTGCTGCCCTTCTTGACACCAAGCCATCTTCCAAAAGTCTTCGCCTCACTGTCCATGCAGATGCGCTCACACCTGTCTGCTGTCATTCCTGAACAAGCTCTGCACTGGTGGCACTCCGATCCCGCAGCTGAATCCTCTTTAGGAGGCGATCCTGGCGCTTGCTGGACTTTCTTGGACGCCCTGAATCCTTCTTAACAAGAATTGAACCTCTTTCCTTGAAGTTCTTGATGATCCTATAAATTGTTGATTGAGGTGCAATCTTAGTAGCCACAATATCCTTGCCTGTGAAGCCATTTTTATGCAACGCATCGATGGCTGCACGCGTTTCTTTGCAGGTTACCATGGTTAACAATGGAAGAACAATGATTTCAAGCATCACCCTCCGTTTAACAGGTCAAGTCTGCCATTTTAACCCAATCAGCCTGACATAATGATCTCCAGCCTTGTGCTCGTCAACATTCTCACCTGAGTTAACAAGACAATTACTGAAATGATCTCAGCAGGTCCTTTAATGACAGCAATGAAATGCAGTGGAAAGGTTTTTTTTGGGATTAAGTTAATTTTCATGGCAAAGAAGGACTATGCAATTCATCTGATCACTCTTCATAACATTCTGGAGCAAAAACTTAAGCAGCAACTTTCTCCAATTTCCAATATTTATGTAATTCTCAAAACTTTTGGCCACGACTGTACATCTGCAGTATTCACACTATATAGCAGCTGCAGAAAACTATTCTGTGATGTCACCCAACTCCAGTCTGACTGATGCTGAACCCTCTAATAAGCTGAATCCTGCCCAAGTTCAATCTTGATTTAAGCATAACGCTGGGTTCACACCTGAGCGTTCGCGATGGAGCGCTCTGTATGCGCGATTGTACGGGCGTTTGCAATCGCGCATACAGAGACAAGCGAACGCCCATTGTCGCGCGTTCTCGGAAGTCTATGTACGGGAACGCGCGACAAGACGCCCCAAAGAAGCTCATGTACTTCTTGGGGCGTCGGGCGTTTTACAGTGCGATCGTACGCGCTGTAAAACGCTCAGGTGAGAACCATTCTCATAGGGAATCATTGGTTCTTGCCTGTTGAGCGTTTTACAGCGCGTAGGAACGCTCTGTAAAACGCTCAGGTCTGAACCCAGCCTTAATCAGCCCAGAAGAGCGTTCAGCAGAGGTCAGAAGGTTGTCAGAGAACAAGCTGTCAGCCTAATGGATTTATCACAGCTTTCTGCAGCTTCTATACAGTGTGAAATATAGCGGCTGTAGAAGGTAAATGTTTTTAATAGAAACATATTGCAGTAAGTGTTTAATAGCCTCAAATGCATGTACTGTAAAAAATAAATTAAGAAGTTTACTCCAAAGGTGTCCGTAGCCTTTAAAATGTGGGCCTCGTGTTGACGTAATTTTATCTCCATTTGAATTCTCCATTACCGTTTATTACACTGAAATGGAAACTTTTTTTTTTTGGTTATTTCCCAAGAAATATATGTAACTCCACGCCAGAAAAAAAAAAAATTCATTTTCCATTTCTAGGAGCCCCCTGAAAGCCGCTCTGTTTGTTTTCTACCGCGATTATGCTTCATTGGAGAGATCCAGGAAGTCCTAATGACGTTGCTCCTCTACCTGACTAATTCATTCCGGCTTAATTGTTTTAACATTTGCTTCCTGTACTTCAGAGCTTGAAAACAGGGATTTTCTTCTGCTCCTGACCTTAAATGATCAGCGCGTCTATCTTGGAGATCCCCGACCATTTCCAAATCAACTTCTGTTTATGCAGTTTTAATGTGAGGACACTCCTGATAAGAGAACAGCCGCCACGCAGCGATTTTTCACTTCCCTGTGAGGTTTTTCTTCACCTTTCCTTAGTTATTGCAACTTTTTATTTTTTAATCTGTACATTTTTATTAACTATAAGCAGTCTGCATATGTACGTCAGCGGGGCCTAGTGGGTGCTAGAATATCATACATTCTGCATTATTAGATGGTCATAGAAATACATATAACTTGTAAGGGTAGAACCAAAAGGAAGGTGGCCCAAAACTAAATGTTACAGGGGTTATCCCATGACTAATGTGAAAAATGTAATTCATACGTAATCTAATACAGGGCGACCACTTTCTAGCAAAGCTAGAACCAGCCCTGCACCTTACATGGATCCAGAGATCTCCCCAATCATTGCTCCAATTGTTCTGCTGGATTTATGTCAGGCTGTCAGTTTATGGGGTGTGTCCTTTCTACTGCAACTGGTGGCAGTTGAAGGATGGAACGGAGCATGCTTCCATCTCAGTTAGCTGGACAAGAAATTAGAAAAAAGAGAAAACGGCAGGTGGCGCTAAACCGACAGATTTCATTGAATAACTTAGAGGCTATAATTTTAAATTACATGCAATTACAAAAGTATTCAGAATCAGGTGCTGGTTTGAAAGCTGTAGAATATTTTTCCTCCTTTAACTAAAAAAAATCTGCTGCTATAATTGTTTTTATTTTCATGGAAAATTACTGTTTGATACGTTGCTAATCCCCTAGAATCCTGTATTTTACCTACTTTCTTTGTAGTTGCTCCTCTGGTCAAGATCCACTTCATAGTCAATGATGATACTTTGGTTCTTGCCGATGATGACTTTGCTCCATGTTTGAGAAAGAAAGCCAAGATGAGGTGCAATCTTCTACATCACAAGACCCTTGGTTTTGTGGATAGGAATTTAATCGGTGGCAGAAGTGAATTGTCAATTGCACTTTAATTGCTTAAATACATTCTCCAGATTTATACGCTGTATTCTCTGTTACATGGATTGCAGGATAAAACTTACCAGGAAAGATTAAAGGGAACCTGTCACCGGGATTTTGTGTATAGAGCTGAGGACATGGGTTGCTAGATGGCCGCTAGCACATCCGCAATATCCAGTCCCCATAGCTCTGTGTGCTTTTATTGTCTTACGTTTAGACCATCCTCTTCACCTAAAACAGGCGTAGAAAATGATGAATGAGACGGGCCTGCCCCCTTCCACGTCACGCCTACAATTTTAGACCTGGCGTGAGCGGGGAAAAGCCTCAGATAGCGGTGCAACTAACCATTGCACTGTCATCTGCGCCTGAAATACGCCAGATTGATAAATTACCCCCTAAATTTCTGGTTTATACACAGCAGCCAGTCTGAGGGGGCAGAGCTGCAGGGGGAGGGACAGAGCAGCATTCTGGACCAATAATGAGAGAGGAGGCATGTCTCAAACTACCGCAGACTCCCTGTAGGCACTGTAGTTAAACTGTAGTCACAGATCACAGCTCTGCCCTGATGGAGCTGAGCTAAAAAGCAGCCAAGCAGTGAGACCTGAGGGAAATAAATAGCTAATTCAGGTGATATATATTTTTTTTTTTGTAATTGAATAGGTAAGTGCACCAGCTACCCCTCTGGGAATGGTTACTATAGCAACTGCTTACGATAGGAATTATAGAACAATTCCAGCTTATTGATATTAAAATCATCTATATTGATATTGAAAATATCCAGGCAGTTTGCTATATATTTTGCCCACTATTTTAAAGGGTTTTTCTGATTATCTTAAAGATTCACGACCACCAATGAATTGGCCACTAGGCACAGTCTCATGTCTGGACGTGTGAAAATATCACACATTGACGGCCTACCCTAAGAGACCCGGTCCACCATGGGTGTTGTGTGGAGCTTAGATTAGAGCCGTGGCGGTCTGGATGTTAAATCTATAATATGGGGACATTGAATTCTACTGACTGAAACCGGCATGCTGGAAATACCTGTAGTTACAAAATGGACTACTCCTGTAAGTCTGAAGTCAAATGGTTGCATTTACACTGGAAAAAAATAAATAAAAAGCATCCACAAAATGCCTACACTTAACAGATGCCCCGCTAGCTCACAATTCAGTTCATGTTTTCCCAAATTGACACAAATAGCTGGATTCCATTTATTTCACATTACGGCAAATGCAAGTTTTCTGTGAACTGCTTTATAGAGAATGGGTTTCAATTTTTTATTTTTAGCTACTCATAAAATGCCATTTTAGTTATTGCCTCCATAATTCTAGCGAGGAAAATATGCAGAAGCTTTTTCCTTATATGTAAATTGTTTGCTTATTCAGCCATGTCAGCCATCTAGGAGTGAGCCGAGCACCATAACAAGCACAAGATGTTGTGGTGCCGAGCCCAACGCTGAGAATACGGGCTGTCGATGGAACCAGAACGTTCTACTGGTTCATCAACTAGCTGTCTGAACTCTTACACTATGGATGCTGGGATGGTTGGCTAGTAGATTTAATTCTAGCATCTTATCCATAGATAACTGTGCGAAAATGTCATTATTATTCCTGCAATTATTGTATATTGCATGTGATACCAGCACGTAAAAAGGTTTTGGGGGATTACCGCAGATATGCTTCATAATAGTTTACCTTTTCCCCATGGTTTTTTTTCAATGTGAACTCTCCCGACCCATTTTTACCATATAGACCAATCCCTATTTTCTTTCCATCCTGTATGTCGCACTTCCTGTTGCTTTATCCAACCAAACCCATGATGCACTTCTCCTTCCTGTGTCACAGCTTCAGCACCGCCCCTAACAACGTCCAGCTAGTTTATAGCTCCTCCCACACAGGTAGTTACATAGACACTACCCTATCACTGCCCCGCCCATGGACATAACATCACAGGAAATAAGAAAGAGCTGCACGGACATGGTCATGTGACCACAGCCCAGAACGGGAGATAGGAGCAATAAGGATAAAAGAAATACATTACAGAAATACAGCGACCTTCATCAATGATTATTTTTAGGGTAAATGCAACGGACAATCCGCACTGAAATCTGCAGGTGTTCGCATGGAAATCCGTGTGGTCAATCCACATTAATTGGCGCGGATTTGATGCTGATTTGGTGAGGATTATCCACATGTGGATTAGGGCTGAAACGATTTCTCGATTGAATCAAGTAATTCGACGCAAAAAAATCCTTGATGCAAATTTTTTGCATCGAGGATTCGTTTGTGTCATGTGACCACGGAGCTGGAGTGAAGAGCTTGCTATTACTTACCGCTTCGTGGTCACCTGCCGGCCCGTACCGCGCTGCACTGGATCCTGACACATCGTCAGGTCATAGTGCATGTAAGCGCGTACTATGACCTGATGCTGTGCGACGTCAGGATCCAGTGCAGCGCGTGGAGAAGAATAGGAAGGAGCTGTGGAGCGACGCCCCTACAAGAAAGGTAAGTATTTTATTTCACTGGCGCTGGGGACATGGCACTGAAGGGGGACAGCCGGCAATGGATGACATGGAGGGGCAGATGGGAGTGGGGGACATGGAGGGGCTGATCTGATGGGAGTGGGGGACATGGAGGGGCTGATCTGATGGGAGTGGGGGACATGGAGGGGCTGATCTGACGGGAGTGGGGGACATGGAGGGGCTGATCTGACGGGAGTGGGGGACATGGAGGGGCTGATCTGACGGGAGTGGGGGACATGGAGGGGCTGATCTGATGGCACTGGGGGACAGGGGGACATGGCAATGGATGGCATGGAGGGGTTGAAGGCACTGGGGGAAAGGAGTTGATGACACTGGGGGAGTGGAAGTGAAGGCACTGGAGTGGGGGGGCTGAGTAGGGCTGAAACGATTATTCGAATAACTTGATTAAATCGAGTCAAAAAATTCATCGATGCAGTTTCCCTGCATCGAGTAATCGTTACATCACATGATCATGGAGTGGGAGTGAAATTAAGCGTCTCACTCACCGCTTCCGTGTCCTCCGGAGGCCAGAGAGGCAGGACTGAGCCGGCCGGCACAGCGGAGGGAGGAGGGGGGAGGAGGGAGTCCCTCCCTCCCCACTGTGCGCGACTGCCACTGAACACCAATGAGGAGGAGGGGAGGGACTGTGGCCACTGCGCCACCAATGAATGTGCCGGCCATATCCCACAGGGTCCCCCCCCCCCCCCATCATTGGTGGCAGTTTGCAGTTCCGATCGGAACCCCAGCAGTGTAATGCGGGGGCTCTGATCGGTTACCATGGCAGCCAGGAGTCACGCTACTGAAGTCCTGGCTGCCATGGTATGTTAGTGAGCAGAGAGCAGCGCATTATACTCGCGTGCGCTGTGGCCGCCGGTCGCTCCTTCTGTCTGTGCGGCGGATTGCTAATGTTTACAGCATTAGCAATGCGCCGCACAGACCTATGAGAAGGAGCGACCGGCAGCCACAGCGCACGTGAGTATAATGCGCTGCTCTCTGCTCACTAACATACCATGGCAGCCAGGACTTCAGTAGCGTGACTCCTGGCTGCCATGGTAACCGATCGGAGCCCCAGCATTACACTGCTCGGGCTCCGATCGGAACTGACACTGCCACCAATGATGGGGGGGAGGAGGGGGACCCTGTGGCCACTGCCACCAATGATTAATACTGGGGAGGGAAGGGGGGGGGGGTTTGCGTTACCAGAGGGTGCAGATCAGAGGCTGGGGGCAGGCAGATCAGAGGCTGGGGGGAGGCAGATGGAGAGAGAGTGGTTAATGGAGGCTGCAGACACCACCTTGGCATGTATAAAGTTATTGGTTTAGAGAGGGGTTAATGAAGGCACCTCCAAGGTGCTTTCATTAACCTCTTCAAACCAATAACTTTATACATGCCCATTGGGTTTGGAGGGGTTAATGGAAGCACCTTGGCATTAGGCATGTATAAAGTTATTAACCCCTTCAAACCAATAACTTTATACATGCCTAATGCCAAGGTGCTTCCATTAACCCCTCCAAACCAATAACTTTATACATGCCAAGGTGCTTCCATTAACCCCTTCAAACCAATAACTTTATACATGCCAAGGTGCTTCCATTAACCCCTTCAAACCAATAACTTTATACATGCCTAATTACGTACGTTATTTTAAGTAGCTTTTTCTTATTAGATTACTCGATGAATCGAGAAATATAATCGATAGAATACTCGATTACAAAAATATTTGTTTACTGCAGCCCTAGGCTCATGGCACTGGGGGATACTGGAGCTGATGGCACTGGGGGAACTGATGCACTTGAGCTGATCGCTGATGAGTTTTTATAAAGGAAAACAGTCTATTAATTCAATTTTTCTTATTAGATTACTCGATTAATCGTAAAAAATAATCAATAGAAATTAGAATACTCTATTACTAAAATAATCGTTTTCTACAGCCCTAATGTGGATTTTACTGTCCCAATTGAAGTGATTAGAGAAAATCCGGGCAGAAAAAAAATAAAATAAATTGACATGCTGCGGATTTTAAAATCCGCGCAGAAAAAAATCTGCATTGTGTGCATGAGAATTTCAAACTCTCATAGAATACAATGTACATCACCTATGGTGTGGATTTTCTGCACGCAATCCTGATCGAGTGCTTTTAGTCTAAAGGATGTTGATGCAACGCTGAAAATCCCATTAAAGGGATTGTCCTGGATTTGAAAAACATAGCTGCTTTCTTGCAAAAACAGGGCGACCAATATCCACAGGCTGAGTGCGGTATTGCAGCTCTGCCCCATTTTCACCAATGGCACCGAGCGGCAATACCACATGGATGGGTGTGGTGCTGTTTTTTTTTTAGAAGAAAGCGGCCATGGTTTTCTAATCCGGGACAATCCCTTCAATGTTGTGCAGAAAATATTCCAATAAATAGATGAACAAAAACGCTCTGTAATTTCTTTTCAAGCGCGGCATGATTGCCTTTAACCGATCTAATTGCTGTTTGTTTGGCGTTTCCCACGAATTTCCCACTCCATCGAGTAGATATGGGCTCTGCGGTTTAGTTCCTTTTGTTTGAATGGTTTTATTTTTCTGCATCAACACCTGGAACCGACATTTACATCAGTACATGTAGCTGCCCCCCCCCCCCCCCCCCCCTTAAATGGCAAGAATGAGGTCTGAGGTCACCACTTGCATAGCATTAGGAGCTCCACAGCCACCCAGCGTGCTGGAGCTTAGGTTACTGCAGCCAGGTAAGTCCTGATGCTACACTTGCCAGTGTAGCGTGCAGTGTCATGTGGAATGCTTTGGAAGGAAGGGGTTAAGCAGCACGCTCTGACCCATTCACGTTGCTTCCAGGGTGCGCTCAGGCTGACAAAGAACAGATCCATCATGATATCACTACCTTTCCCACGTGTGCACTAGATCAACAGCCGTCAAAGTGAAGGAACAATTTCCTTTTCTTTCTGAGTAGTTCCTGCCAGTTGCTACAAACTCGCTCATTTTCTTTCTTCGGCTGGTTATATATGTTTATCTTATATCGTAACTTGGGATCCTGTATCCTCCAGTACAAAGCGGAGGAGGAAAGGCTCCTGGAACAGCTCAACTCCTCTCAGATCTCTCTTACAGCTCTGCTACAGTTTATACGGTTTGCGGTAGAACAGGCGAGCAGTTGTAATTCTCTTATCCCATTGACCTTAGTGGGGGGGGGGCGCATTCTGATGACTTTCATTTATAGACTTGCAATTTTTTTTCCTTCTAAACTTGAGAGCATTGAACTGGTACAAGACCGGACTGGAATTTTGTCCAGTTCTGATAGGTTCTGTGTGCTGGACAGGCTCGGACTGGCCCACAGTGGAACAGGTGGGCCCCCAGCACAACATATCAGCCAGCCTATATCCATATAAAAACAGGGTAGATTATTTAACAAGCTACCCAATTTATTATTATAGAGGAATCGGGTGACTAAGACCGCTTCTAGGTACAGAAGCAGTCCACGAGTATCGTCTATCCATAACTTCCCGAAGTTATTGACCCCATAATCAATCATCTTGAGTATCTCATTGCTGCCTGCTGCTGTATAAGAAGGTAGTATTTGCATGTAGCTGTATGGTAGGTCCCTGGAATTGTACTGGTGGGCCTTAGGGCTGTATTAGACCTAGCGATCATGCAGGCGATTGTTGGGAAGGAAGCGTTCCCTCCCACCTGCTCGCTAGCGGAGGAGACCACTTCTATTACATGCAGCGCTCTCCTCCTCAGTATAGGGGAGAATGATCGTTATGCCATCGCTCGTCCCCATGCTGTCTAGTTGTTTGCCGGCAGCAGATTGTGATTGGACAGCGCAATCTGCCGGTGGCAAATTGTGATCTTCCAGCATGCTGAAAATAAATCACAATTTGCCAATGAACGAACGTTTGCTCGTTCATCGGGTAATCGGTGGCAGTACTAGACAGCCAGATGATCGCTAACAAACGTTACTACGAACACTCGCTAGTGATCATCTGGCAGAAAATTTGCCAGTGTAATACAGGCTTTAGGCACCCTGGTCCGGCACTGGTACTGGATATATTGTGATATGATGCGAATACATAGAAATTATTTATAGATGCAAAAGAAAAAAAAAAGATTGTACTTAATAAAACCAGTAAAAAGTGAGGGTATAAGCCATTAAAGGGATACTCCAATGATAGACCCTATTGGGGAACACACTGCGGTTTTCATAACTCCCCATAGACTATAATATCGAGTGTAGCCAACTTCACCCACCTCTTCCCCTTTGCGGATGGGTCCTGCTGGGTTCAGTAAACGTAGTGGTGGGACCCGCCATCGACCATGCATCCCTAAGATGCAACATAAATATCTCAAGTCAAAACATCCGTTTTGAAAATATGGAACTGCTCGAGTAGCAATCCTCAATAAATGGATTTTTATCAGCATCAGCCTTTTAGGAAAAAAAAAACCTTTTAGGATTGGAATATATTTCTTGCTTCTCTGTATGCAAATGAAGAAATCTACTTCATACCAGCCAGACCAGGGACTTCTCCAAAAGAAGGGCCATCCTCACCACGGAAGAGCAAGGTACTGGTTGGCCGGGAGAGATGCCTTGGATGCAGCTCTGGGTGCTGGTACTGGTTCCCTGAGAAGAGACCCAGCGGGTGTATGGAGACTGACCTCCGGAAATGATCCATGGGAAATAAAGGATGTAAATTGACTCTCCTCCAACACAGAGAAAACTTCCTCATATCAGTCAAACCAGAGAGTCATCCAAAAGTAAGAGACTGCCATCTGTACGCAGCTGTTTAGGGGTTCTTACCCCTCATCAGTACCGAGAAGGTTACTGGACGAGATGCCATAGATGGGTACTGGTTCTCAATGAAGAGAACCAGCAGGTGTATACAGACAGGCATCGGGAAATGGGAAAAAAAATATGTAAATGAGGCTCAGCCAAAAAGAAGAGACTCCCATCTGTAGACTGTGTCATACATCCTTGTACAGGCTCAGCTTGCTTTACAACAGCCTGTATTCTGCAGTCCAACCTCTACTCTGTATAGCTGAGCAGTCTGAACCATGCATTTGCCAAGAGCAGACATGTTCTTGATGTCTACAACTTCACAAGCACTGTGCTTAGGCCTCTTTCACACTTGCGTTGTCCGGATCCGGCGTGTACTCCACTTGACGGAATTACACGCCGGATCCGGAAAAACGCAAGTGTACTGAAAGCATTTGAAGACGGATCCGTCTTCAAAATGCTTTCAGTGTTACTATGGCACCCAGGACGCTATTAAAGTCCTGGTTGCCATAGTAGTAGTGGGGAGCGGTATACTTACAGTCCATGCGGCTCCCGGGGCGCTCCAGAGTGACGTCAGAGCGCCCCATGCGCATGGATGACGTGCCATGTGATCACGTCATCCATGCGCCTGGGGCGCCCTGACGTCACTCTGGAGCGCCCCAGGAGCCGCACGGATGGTAAGTATACTGCTCCCCCGCTCCCCGCTACACTTTACCATGGCTGCCAGGACTTTAGCTTTTTTAGAGTGGTTACCATGGCTGCCGGGACGCTAAACGTCGTATCCGGCAATGCGCCGAAACGACGTTTAGCTTAAGGCCGGATCCGGATCAATGCCTTTCAATGGGCATTCATTCCGGATCTGGCCTTGCAGCAAGTCTTCAGTTTTTTGGGCCGGAGCAAAAAGCGCAGCATGCTGCAGTATTTTCTTCGGCCAAAAAACATTCCGGTCCTGAACTGAAGACATCC
Source organism: Bufo gargarizans (assembly GCF_014858855.1). Taxonomy (NCBI): domain Eukaryota; kingdom Metazoa; phylum Chordata; class Amphibia; order Anura; family Bufonidae; genus Bufo; species Bufo gargarizans. Next base: position 679,321,729 of record NC_058081.1, read on the forward strand.
TGATGCATCCTGAACGGATTTCTCTCCATTCAGAATGCATTAGGATAATCCTGATCAGGATTCTTCCAGCATAGAGCCCCAACGACGGAACTCTATGCCGGATCCGGACAACGCAAGTGTGAAAGAGCCCTTACTTGGCAGCTTCTGAATGAGATTAAGCAGTTACATAGCAACAGGAGGAGCAGCAGGCAGGTGACTACCCGGGATCTTCCTACACCTTTGTAGACCAACATAGTCACCCATAATCTGCATTCTCTCTCCCAGTAATTCTCAGACCTGGTGTACCAGTTAGTTTCATCTGTGGTTTGATATTTGATAAGAAGCTTTGTTTGCCAGACCTTTTCAGAAGTTGCACATAATTTTTTATTTATTTTTGTTGCTATTTTTGTCATTGGTTCAGGATGTAAAGTGAAACTCGCTCCTTGTCGTCCTTACTAATAAAACGTAGAAGTTACATCTGTTCTGGGACACCCCGCTCTTGTTGTGTTGTAGAATTGTATTTATTAGTAACTTCATGTTCTGGATTAAAGTAGCAGTGCTGCCATATAATCCTCGTCCAATCCTATTTCTAACCCGTCTCCGCTTGGACATCGTTCAGGATATTACTCGTACTGCTCACTGACAACTAATGAACTGTTTCTCCTTTCGGCAGGGGCTTAGTCAGCAGAACTGAGCCTTCTCTTCATTCTTAACCAGCCGTCTGGCATTGTGTAGCTGTGACCTGGCCCGATTATCACGTGACAGAATGGTGTGTGTCACTACTGTCATATCAATAAATGACACAATCTTTTCAGGAAATCCTATGCACTTGTAAATATGGCCTTTGGCGAAAGGCCATGGACACCTTTGGGGCCATTTTTTTTATTTATTATTGCATGCTATTTATCGTGGGCTAAAAAAAACTTTCAGTTGGTGTTGATGATGAATTTTCGCCAGTTTGTCTTCAGTTTCACTGTATCTGCAGACTGTTTCTTCTCCTCCCTGAATTCCGTCCGAGCACTGCCCTGAGGTCTTGAAATTCACCCATTAAAGTCTTATCACGTTATCACTATTTATGGGCAGTCGGAGAAGTACGGATTTGGCTGCAGCTCTCTGAGGGAGTCCAGAGAGAAGGAGAAGCAACGCTCCGCAGTTGCAGTCAACCTGAAGGATGGCGAAGGCAAACTATTATATTTTTTTTTTTTTAAAGGAAGATCAATTAAAAAATATATATTTTGATCCCAAGATATGTAGAATACAGTAATAAAAAAATTCTCCCAAAGGTGTCGATTAGCCGTTTTTTCCTTCCATGCACCTGTGGTTTAGGGATAGCAGAAGGTTACTCATACGGAGGTTACATGCAGATCTGTGGATACTTGTTCATTCTCGATTTGACTTCAACTGGAAAAAATTTACATCCATGTGGTATTCTATGCAAAAATAGTGTCCCACAGAGGTATAGCAACCTCCATGGGATAACATTTGCA